>NC_052348.1:12683893-12738893 GCF_016432855.1 Salvelinus namaycush
ACTGTCAGGGCCCAGGTCTGGCAGAATCTGTGCAGAAGATCTAGGTGCTGCTGTAGGCTCTTCTCTCTCTCTCTCTCTCTCTCTCTCTCTCTCTCTCTCTCTCTCTCTCTCTCTCTCTCTCTCTCTCTCTTTCTCTTCACCTCCTACCCTCCTTCCTATAGTGAATTCAATAGCCTCAGCCTGCTACTGACAGCCTTCTGGTCTATACTGTCTGACAGTCTGGGCCACAGTTTGAGGTGTTCTCAACTAACTGACTGTTAGGACATACTGTACCTCCTACGGAAAACCCTACTACATTTAGTTCTCTGCTGCTATTTCCCAGACCTCCCATGTGAGCCTGTGGAGCCACATACAACACAATCAGGATTTACAGACACAACAAAGTCCCTATTACTGTGATTGGTTGATGCTAGGTTGATGCTAGGTTGATGCTAGGTTGGTACACTTTTCTCTCTCTGGGTTTCTAGTTGTTTGTGTCTCCAGGCATTGTTCTCCTTCTTTATTTAGGGAATAGAAGGCTTTGACACGAGGATAGCTAGCTAGCGAGTCTCTGGTGTGAATAAAGACGTGGTGCGGCGCGCGGCCATACAAGGTGCCAGGGGACTAACCAGAGCAAAGGATCATAGGCCCAGTGCAGGCTGGGTAATGCGGGTGGAGCACCAATGCCACTGGGAGGCCTCCTTGTGATCCCCCTTCTCTCTGTCCAACCTAGAAGGCCTCTGTCTCTCTGCATTTCACTTCAGACAACATGAGGAGGTTAGGAGATTATTCCTATGCTCAGAAATATGTGTCAGGCTCCTACTGTGTTGTATTGTGTGTCAGGCTTCTACTGTGTTGTATTGTGTGTCAGGCTCCTACTGTATTGTATTGTGTGTCAGGCTCCTACTGTGTTGTATTGTGTGTCAGGCTCCTACTGTGTTGTATTGTGTGTCAGGCTCCTACTGTGTTGTATTGTGTGTCAGGCTCCTACTGTGTTGTATTGTGTGTCAGGCTCCTACTGTGTTGTATTGTGTGTCAGGCTCCTACTGTGTTGTATTGTGTGTCAGGCTCCTACTGTGTTGTATTGTGTGTCAGGCTCCTACTGTGTTGTATTGTGTGTCAGGCTCCTACTATGTTGTATTGTGTGTCAGGCTCCTACTATGTTGTATTGTGTGTCAGGCTCCTACTGTGTTGTATTGTGTGTCAGGCTCCTACTGTGTTGTATTGTGTGTCAGGCTCCTACTATGTTGTATTGTGTGTCAGGCTCCTACTGTGTTGTATTGTGTGTCAGGCTCCTACTGTGTTGTATTGTGTGTCAGGCTCCTACTGTGTTGTATTGTGTGTCAGGCTCCTACTGTGTTGTATTGTGTGTCAGGCTCCTACTATGTTGTATTGTGTGTCAGGCTCCTACTGTGTTGTATTGTGTGTCAGGCTCCTACTGTGTTGTATTGTGTGTCAGGCTCCTACTGTGTTGTATTGTGTGTCAGGCTCCTACTGTGTTGTATTGTGTGTCAGGCTCCTACTGTGTTGTATTGTGTGT
Source organism: Salvelinus namaycush (assembly GCF_016432855.1). Taxonomy (NCBI): domain Eukaryota; kingdom Metazoa; phylum Chordata; class Actinopteri; order Salmoniformes; family Salmonidae; genus Salvelinus; species Salvelinus namaycush. Next base: position 12,685,413 of record NC_052348.1, read on the forward strand.
CAGGCTCCTACTGTGTTGTATTGTGTGTCAGGCTCCTACTATGTTGTATTGTGTGTCAGGCTCCTACTGTGTTGTATTGTGTGTCAGGCTCCTACTGTGTTGTATTGTGTGTCAGGCTCCTACTGTGTTGTATTGTGTGTCAGGCTCCTACTGTGTTGTATTGTGTGTCAGGCTCCTACTATGTTGTATTGTGTGTCAGGCTCCTACTGTGTTGTATTGTGTGTCAGGCTCCTACTGTGTTGTATTGTGTGTCAGGCTCCTACTGTGTTGTATTGTGTGTCAGGCTCCTACTGTGTTGTATTGTGTGTCAGGCTCCTACTGTGTTGTATTGTGTGTCAGGCTCCTACTGTGTTGTATTGTGTGTCAGGCTCCTACTGTGTTGTATTGTGTGTCAGGCTACAGGTAACTGACAAAATAAAGGAAACGCCAACACGTGTCTGGAACTCTATTGGAGGGATGCGACACCATTCTGCCACGAGAAATTCCATCATTTTGTGTTTTGTTGATGGTGGTGGAAAACGCTGCCTCAGGCGCTGCTCCAGAATCTCCCATAAGTGTTCAGTTGGGTTGAGATCTGGTGACTGAGACACACACACACACACCCTTTAAACCCTCTATGCTCCTTTGAGACCCCTCTTTCAAAGTCACTGAGATCTCTTCTTCTAGCCAGGCTAGCCAAAATAACAGGCAACTGGGCATTTTTACCCAAAGCCTGATGGGATGTCAAATGCTTCATTAACTCAGACACCACACCTGTTGCTTCAATGTACTTTGCATCCCTCTTTTACTCAAGTGTGTCCTTTATTTTGTCAGTTACCTGTATATGTGTTGAGTTGGGATGCACAATGCTAGTAGATGCTGTATAGTGCAGGGAGCAATCTGGCCAACTGATACCTGAGAGTAGGCCACATGACACATTTCATAATGTACAGAAATTAGCAACATGAAGCCGAGAAATGTATTTAGTTGTGTTTAGATAAGCAACACCCCTCCCTTCTATAAGAACCCCTCAGACATCATCGCTCCACTGTTACCATCTCTGTTTTCCGAGACGACAACCCCGCTACCTAGTATCACAGAGTGACACAGTCGCCACAGGTTGACAGGCACGCCGTCTACCAAAGCTGCTTCTTCATCTTCTTCTTCTACTTCTTCTGCTTCTTCCACGGCGACCACCTTCACAAGGGGGGGGCCCTCCTACCTACTACATAATGTGCTGTCTGGCCCCGGGGCCTGTGGGGAGCGCGGTTGGATTATTATGTTAATGCGTGTGCCTCCTGCCCTCCCTCAGTCCCAGCTGGCCCCGGCTGTCGTTAGGAAGTGCTTTGCCCTGACAGAGGAGTAATATGCTTCGTGATTGAGGGGCCAAAAGATCGCTGCTCAAAAAAGAGGAGAAAGACGAGAGGGAGAGAGAGAGAGAGGGGCCTCGCCTGATAAGCATATGATGCCAAAAAAAATGGTCCCATTGTACGTGAATGCCTCAGAGACTAAGGGAGAAAAGACTAGGCAATTCCTATGGATTTTGAGGGTGGAGGGAGTGAATATGTATTAGGGGTTGGGTGGTCTCTTTTGTGTGGGTTGATTTTAATTGCCCATAGCATTATTTCATACGCACTGTGTTTCATTACAGTCTTATTATTGCATAGACTCTTTTATTATGTGCTTGTGACGCAAACATGTAGCTGTCAGTTAGATGGCTGAAGGGACAGCAGAGATGTGACAGTTTTAATCATACTGTAAGAACCAATATAGGATTGAGAAGGGATTTGATTTAGTTCATTTGGTTCATTTCATAACATGTGTAACATATTCAATTGATTGTCTCTTACTTAAAATCCTATCAGTGAAACTATCAGTACTGCAATCTCAAGGTTCAGGATTCAATATTATAGATAGTACAATAACTTCCAGTCGCTGTATGTGTCATTTAGCTACAGCTCAGTCCTAATATGAGTTGACCAAGATTAGTTGGTTACCTCAGCGTAGTGCTCTGTTAGAAGAACGATGACAATGTTCTGCCACATGGCATTATCCCCCAAATCTTTAACCGTGTACTCTCGTTTAATCAACGTGACACTCAAAAAAAAATGTAAAAAACAAAAGCTAAACTTCTTTTTGACTGTCGAGAAGGAGAAAATCCAGGATGCTCGCTTTCAGAACCCCACATAATTGTGTAAATATGTCAGCTCAGCAAACTGAGGAGCATCCGTCTCATCACTCTCTCCCCTTTAAAATGCTCTTCGTCTTCTCGTCTCCTCCGTCTCGCCTTGCTCATAACGCATATCCACACATTAGCTGTTTTTTCTGTGGGGGCCGCCACACAAACACACAACCTGCATTCCAAACGTCACCCTATTCCCTGTATAGTGCCCTACTTTTGACCAGGGCCTATAGGTTTTGGGTCAAAAGTAGTGCACTATGGAGGGAATAGGGTGCCATTTGGGACGTAGAAGTGTGCTGAGTGTTTGTGTTTTGTTGGGGCTTGGTTTGTTTTCCTTTTTAATCAAGCTCGATTTCTCTCTCTTTTCCCATCTGAGGTGTGTCGACGCCCCCCTCACTTGCCCTCTTTTCATGTCTTCTTGGATCAAAATGAGACTCTTTGGTGAGGGAGAACCTGCGCCTTGTTTTTGTTTTTAACAGGGGCCCCGGCTTTATCACAAGATGAAGCGCATCGGCTGGTAATTGCTGGGTAAATACGGTTTGTTCTGACTAAAAACGTCAGTGAGGAAGAGGTTGCAACTCAAGCAGGTTGTTGTGCTCCCGAACAATAGATCTGAGGAGAGAGAGAGAAGAGAGAAAGCAGAGAGACAGAGAGTAGAGTCTGGGAGAGAAGGGGGAGATAGACAGAGAGCGAGAGAAACAGAGAGAGAGACAGACAGAGAGAAAGACTGAGAGACAGACAGAGAGAAAGACTGAGAGAGAGAAATAGAGAGAGACAGAGAGAGAAATAGAGAGAGACAGAGAGAGACAGTCAGACAGAGACAGAGAGAGAGCAGAGAACAGGCCTTTTGCTGTGCTTGTAATTGCTTTCCTTCCAGATCACTCGAATGAATCCCCTTGTATTGCTATTCCAACCTGTATGTCTTTAGTCAGTGTTCCGATTGAGCAACTAAGAAAAGAGGAATACAATGGAGATTGAGTTTCATGTCTTAGGGTATGTAGGCCTACACTATCTACTTGTATCAGTCGTACTAACAATAGCAGCACATCTGAGATTGGAGTGTCCATTGTAACACTCTCCTGTTGGAGTTGCAATGACACATTAGGACTCAGCGTTTATAAAGCAGCCCATTTCTGATCTGTTTTTCCCACTAACTGGCCTTTTGACCAATCACATCAGATCTTTTCACATCAGATCTTTTTCAGAGCTGATCTGATTGGTCAAAAGACCAATTAGTGATCAGAATTGGGCTGCCTGTCTAAACACAGCCTCCGAGTACAGGCCCAGTTATGAGCTCAAGTCAATTTACATTCTACCGACCACACTCAACTAATTCCTTGTCATTATCCTCTTAGCATTTTACCTCATTAACACATGCTTCAATTAGCTCTCCATTTAGGTCCATTTGGGGATTTGGGGTTGTCGTGTGAATATCATTGTTATGAGACTTCTCCCTCACTCAGGTTTGGCGGAATGGGACAGAGTGACACGCTTTAAATATTCCCTTCCTTTCGTTGTCTGTTTGGGGCCTTGAGGTTTAGCTAGGCAGCCCATTGTCTTCATCAACGCAATGCCGGTGTTAAACACAGTCCCGTCCCCTAATGAGGCTGGAGCCTTCAATACCTCCAATGAGAGATCATGCTGTCAAACGGTGTGACAGAAAAACGTCAAGGGCAATCCCCGGCGCGTGCGGACCCGCAGTGTGATGTAAATATGCCAGCTCCACCATTTCACTGCGTTTACTCCCCAGTTCAAACACAACTATTGTGTCTCTTCTCCTCTCTTGTTGTGTGTGTGTGTATGTGTGTGTGTCAAAGCCGCCCGCCGTCGTGGTGACAGCTCTACGTTTTCTCTCGCAGGATCCTTGGCTGGTTGGGGCCTGATGGATGAAACGACTGGGAATAGACTCTGATGATTCCTCACCAACATCCATCCACAATAGGGATGCGCTCGTGCGCACGCACACACGCACACACATGTATGAATGCATGAACACACACGTGCAGCTACACACACACACACATCTACCCTACTACACACACACACACACACACACCTAGCCTACTACACGCACCTCTCATACTTCCCCTACTTCCCCTTTATATCCCTCTCTCTCCCTCCTTACCCACCTTAAATGTGTACCATCCATCCCATCCATCCCCTTTTCTCTCCCTCCTTCCCCACCTGAACACGTACCATCCACCCCATCCATCCCCCTCTCTTTCTCTCCCTCCCTCCCCACCTCTGTCCTGGTTAGGCCGTTTAACACGCAGTAATCTATAGTGTCGTCACGTCTCATTTGCAGCCGCTGCGTTTTGTGTGGTCCCTCTCCCGTGTCCCATGGATCTCTGCAGGGAGCGGCCTGACACGTACTCGGATTGATGTATTGGCGTTTCAGTCAGCCATTGTTTTTCACTGTTCGTCTGGTGTCGGTGTTTCACGTACTAGTCCTCTTCTCTTCCCTGGATACAAACATACAGGATGTAGGCTACTGTAGGCAGCTAGGCCTTGTGGGTCATTTTATAAGATAGGAGTTTGGGCTGAGGGATTGTGTTAACTGTTCATTGGACCAGAATGACTTGGTCTACCAGAAAGATCATCTGAGTTGGTTGGGCTGTGGTTTAGTAAGCAACAAAATATTTTGGGGTAAAACTTTGGTATTTTGAGTTTTAATGATTCTCTGTTCTTCCAAACACAGTACGGCTCCACATTGATTTTCTCATTTGTGAGATCAAGGCATTCTTGACGTGCCATCTGTGCTAAATTCAACCTCTAGAAACGTTGTTACAGACAGAGTTTAAGACAAGAACTTTCCTCCTCAACCTGTCAATGTACATCCCTACTCATATACAGTATGCCTATAAGTTCAGGAAGTCATCCTGACCAAACTCCCGGCAGTGTCCCTTAGAGATATCCTAAGATTTCCAGCACTGCTTCTCAACCAACCGTTCCAACCATGGCTGGACGTGCTGCCTGGCCCACTCTCCTACCTGATGAGAAGCACTGGGGCAGATAGACAGGCTCCAACTCAGTGTCCATCCATGTCCGATCCCTTTCTCTCTCAGGCCATTAAAGAGTAAGTATGACCGCATGGTCAGAGCGAGAGCCGGGGCCAAGAGTGGGGCGGCCCATACTGCTCCTCTAGCTCCCAGCATCACAAACCAGGAACTATGGCCGACACTTCCCTTCCCAGTAATGAGCCTGGGTCCAGACTACCAGGTCAATAATTCATAACTCAACTCAACTGGGAGGGAGGGAGAGAGAGAAGAGAAGTTGGAGTTGAAGCCCTCCATCCATCCATCCATCCATCCACCACTCTCTCTCATATCAGTGATCTATGCAGCAACAGCCTCTACTATCTACTTCACACAATTCAATGTAAGCCCATGTCTGTTCCGGTGTAATATGGCTTTAAAGGGCATACATCAATGGACAGGGATGGACACTCCAGCCCTCTCTCTTCCTCTCGGCTACTTCTCCATTCTGTCCTCACAATTACCGTGTTCTCTAAAGGAATGTGCGCAATTGATCGTGATCATCACTATTGATGACATTGTGTTTCAGGCCTAGGCTGATTGTCAGCTGTGCTCGTCCAGTTCCAATGTCTACATCGCTAAAGCTGTGTTTACACAGGCAGCCCAACGTCAATCTTATTTTCACTAATTGCTCCTTTAACCAATCAGATCAGCTCTGAAAAGGATCTGACGTGATTGGTCAAAAGACCAATTAGTGGGGGGAAAAAAGGTCAGAATTGGGCTGCCTGTGTAAACACAGCCAAAGTGGCGGGGCTGCTGAATGTCAACTCACCATTCCTTGATGTAGACGGAATGTATGGAATATGGCATATGTTGGTGCTAAATTAGCATCGTAGCTCCTTCTGTGGCTTAGAGTGGTGTACCACAGCGATGGAGGTCAACCCTACAGGGAAATGGATACCAATAATACCCAGGATCCCTTTCAAACACAGAGCCATCAGTGATAACTAAGATGGCGGATGAATGGTGGTGCCTGTCAGAACACAAATTAGAAGCCTGATCACCGTTAATGTTCGGTCAATATGCATCAGACCCGTAGAGATTTTTCCCTTCACTTCCATTTTCAGACTGGATTGAAGACATTGAAGACAGTGATGGAACAACTCTTGGGAATAGGCTATGGGCTGGCTACTCAGTCTCAGTCCTAGACGAGTATGGGATGCTTTTGCCAATGGAAATTTCCATATTGTTCCCCTTTTGTGGGGCTCGGTTTTTTGATGTTCCGATAATCCGTTTAGGTGACAGATTGCTGAGCTTTTCACTCATAGATTTTATGTTTATTTGCATATTGATAACATAGTGTGCATCCACAAGGGGAAGAGGGAGCATGGTTTGTATTTTAACCCATGTTAACTCCTATGTTTTTGATTTATTTGTTAAACTATTTATTTATTTCAATTTGTTAACAAGCATCAGAAGACATGACAACAAAACCATGACCCACGTAACTTCCATGTTTGACTGAAACCAGGACTTCTTCCCTCGCAAAATAGGTTTCTAACTCAAGGGTATTTCCTGGTTAAATAAATATTTAAGCTTAATACCATGAGAGTTCCCCATATGAAAAAAACAGTAGCATTGAATGTTCACATTGACAAAGAAAAGGTCATGAACATTTAGCAAATGAGGTTTGAAGACTTAAATAATCATATAACAATGGAACTGCTAAGCAGAGTCCCACAGATTGAACCCAGTTATTATGCATGTCAGTCTTTGCACCACCGTGATTACTATTGATGATTGAACGTTGTACAATAATGAAGGAGATCTGTCAGATCACCTCTAAAATACGTCCCATCAAGTTCAGATTTTTCCTCTACACTCCATTATTATTAAATGAAACCGATTCCTTCGAAAAATTGAACGGTAATGACTATCTCTGGTCCTGCACTGCAAAGCATGCTGGGTAGTAGCCACCACACTTGCCATGACGAGCAGCCATGACATGGGGGAGACATCTGTCAACACGGAATAATGACCATCATCAAGATGTGTCCTCTATGTAGGAACCCATGGAGGAGGACGTTCACCTCTTTATTAGCTGTCATCATTCCACAGAATATATGTCCAAATAAACGGCTAGTAATACCCACGTATGGAGCCAATGTGTCCCCGGTGAAGACTTGGGAGTGGGGGAGGAGAGAGGGAGGGAGAGAGAGAGAGAGAGAGAGAGAGAGAGAGAGAGAGAGAGAGAGAGAGAGGAGAGAGAGAGAGAGGAGAGAGAGAGAGAGAGAGAGAGAGAGAGAGAGAGAGAGAGAGAGAGAGAGAGAGAGAGAGAGAGAGAGAGAGAGAGAGAGAGAGAGAGAAAAAAAAAACATGTTGTATATGGAGGGGGTGGAGTGTTCCTGAATGACAAATCGTCACTGGGCCTGGATGCAGATAGATATTGTGGTGGCGTCTCTCTCTCCCTCTCTCTCTCTTTCTCTCTACCCTCTCCCTCTCTCTCTCTCTCGCCCACCCAGCGTCACCCTCCATTCGTCACTGTCGATGGTCCTGCTTCTCATTAAGTGGGCCGGCGCTGGCGACAACTTAATTTCCTTAAGAGGAGCAGACACCTGATTCAATTGTGTCCTCCCATTACAAGGGGGGGCCCCAGAATCTGTTTTCCCCATCCGGGGCCGTGCTCCGTGCTGAGATGAGTGATGAACACGTGGCGACCACTGTAACAGAAATACATTGGGCCGTGCTAAGCCAGCTCTATATTATTAAATGCTGTGGACATAATTCCATGACATATGATTCATGGCTGCCTCGCGGTGTCTATCCCTCACTCCACCTCTTCACTCCACCTCTTCTTTCTTCTTTCTCTTTTGCTCTCTATCTCTCAGTGTATCTCTTTTTCATCCGTTTCCCCACCACTTTCTATCCCTCTCTTTCTCTTTTTTCTCCCATAACCACTGACTAGAAACAGTATCTAATCTTTTTCAGTGTCAGTGAACGAGGTGTGTCTGCAGAAAGCTCTAGTTGTCACACCCTGACCATAGAGAGCTGTTTATTCTCTATGTTGGTTAGGTCGGGGTGTGACTAGGGTGGGTCTTCTTGGTGATTATATTTCTATGTTGGCCTGGTATGGTTCCCAATCAGAGGCAGCTGTTTATCGTTGTCTCTGATTGGGAATCATATTTAGGCAGCCATTTCCCCTTTGTGCTTTGTAGGATCTTGACTATGTATAGTTGCCTGTGAGCACTATAGCAGCTTCACGTTTCGTGATTTATTGTTTTCTTTGAGTTTCACTTCAAAATAAAGAGGATGGAACCATACCACACTGCATCTTGGTCCACTCATTATAACGATCGTGACACTAGTGATCAATCCTCTTTGTCTGGTGTTCACAGAAGTGTCTTACATTTCCGCTGTGGAAATCACACCTTTTACGAGCTCCTCGTTGACATCATAATAATGACTTCTTTATGGTCAATATTTCATCATTTTTATACATTTGGAGTGACTAAATGCAACTAGTAAAAATAAGGCAACGATAATGCAACTAAATGCTGCTGGATATATGCAGTGGATTGATGTATAACAGCCATGTTAAATACATTTTCCATTACAGATGATGATAGTGAGGAAGATGATAGTGAGAGGTCTTTGTCTTAGAATAATATTGCTAAGATTTTGTGTCAGGTCACAACCCTCAATCTATCTACACCTGTGGACTACAGGAAAACGAGGACCGGGCCTATAAAAATATCTTCCATTCCTCTCAAAAATTTTAGAAAAAGCTGTTGCGCAGCAACTCACTGCTTTCCTGAAGACAAACAATGTATACGAAATGCTTCAGTCTGGTTTTAGACCCCATCATAGCACTGAGACTGCACTTGTGAAGGTGGTAAATGACCTTTTAATGGCGTCAGACCAAGGCTCTGCATCTGTCCTCGTGCTACTAGACCTTAGTGCTGCCTTTGACACCATCGATCACCACATTCTTTTGGAGAGACTGGAAACCCAAATTGGTCTACACGGACAAGTTCTGGCCTGGTTTAGATCTTATCTGTCGGAAAGATATCAGTTTGTCTCTGTGAATGGTTTGTCCTCTGACAAATCAACTGTACATTTCGGTGTTCCTCAAGGTTCCGTTTTAGGACCACTATTGTTTTCACTATATATTTTACCTCTTGGGGATGTTATTCGAAAACATAATGTTAACTTTCACTGCTATGCGGATGACACACAGCTGTACATTTCAATGAAACATGGTGAAGCCCCAAAATTGCCCTCGCTAGAAGCCTGTGTTTCAGACATAAGGAAGTGGATGGCTGAAAACTTTCTACTTTTAAACTCGGACAAAACAGAGATGCTTGTTCTAGGTCCCAAGAAACAAAGAGATCTCCTGTTAAATCTGACAATTAATCTTGATGGTTGTAAAGTCGTCTCAAATAAAACTGTGAAGGACCTCGGCGTTACTCTTGACCCTGATTTCTCTTTTGACGAACATATCAAGACTGTTTCAAGGACAGCTTTTTTCCATCTACGTAACATTGCAAAAATCAGACATTTTCTGTCCAAAAATGATGCAGAAAAAATGTATCCATGCATTTGTTACTTCTAGGTTAGACTACTGCAATGCTCTACTTTCCGGCTACCCGGATAAAGCACTAAATAAACTTCAGTTAGTGCTAAATACGGCTGCTAGAATCCTGACTAGAACCAAGAAATTTGATCATATTACTCCAGTGCTAGCTTCCCTACACTGGCTTCCTGTTAAGGCAAGGGCTGATTTCAAGGTTTTACTGTTAACCTATAAAGCGTTACATGGGCTTGCTCCTACCTATCTTTCCGAGTTGGTCCTGCCGTACATACCTACACGTACGCTACGGTCACAAGACGCAGGCCTCCTAATTGTCCCTAGAATTTCTAAGCAAACAGCTGGAGGCAGGGCTTTCTCCTATAGATCTCCATTTTTATGTTGAAGATATCCCTCTAGTGGTGCGGGGGCTGTGCTTTGGCAAAGTGGGTGGGGTTATATCCTTCCTGTTTGGCCCTGTCCGGGGGTATCATCGGATGGGGCCACAGTGTCTCCTGACCCCTCCTGTCTCAGCCTCCAGTATTTATGCTGCAGTAGTTTGTGTCGGGGGGCCAGGGTCAGTTGGTTATATCTGGAGTACTTCTCCTGTCTTATCCAGTGTCCTGTGTGAATTTAAGTATGCTCTCTCTAATTCTCTCCTTCTCTCTTTCTTTCTCTCTCTCGGAGGACCTGAGCCCTAGGACCATACGTCAGGACTACCGGGCATGATGACTCCTTGCTGTCCCCAGTCCACCTGGCCTTGCTGCTGTTCCAGTTTCAACTGTTCTGCCTGCGGTTATGGAACCCCTACCTGTCCCAGACCTGCTGTTTTCAACTCTTAATGATTGGCTATGAAAAGCCAACTGACATTTATTCCTGATTATTATTTGACCATGCTTGTCATTTATGAACATTTTGAACATCTTGGCCATGTTCTGTTATAATCTCCACCCGGCACAGCCAGAAGAGGACTGGCCACCCCTCATAGCCTGGTTCTTCTCTAGGTTTCTTCCTAGGTTTTGGCCTTTCTAGGGAGTTTTTCCTAGCCACCGTGCTTCTACACCTGCATTGCTTGCTGTTTGGGGTTTTAGGCTGGGTTTCTGTACAGCACTTCGAGATATTAGCTGATGTACGAAGGGCTATATAAAATAAACTTGATTGATTGATTGATTGATTGACCGAGCACGCCCCCATTCTCATCGTAGGGGCTGCAATGGAGCAGTTTGAGAGCTTCAAATTCCTTGGTGTCCACATCACCAACAAGCTAACAATGTCCAAGCACACCAAGACAGTCTTGAAGAGGGCACGACAAAACCTATTCCCCCTGAAAAGATTTGGCATGGGTCCTCAGATCCTCAAAAGGTTCTACAGCTGCACCATCGAGAGCATCCTGACTGGTTGCATCACTGCCTGGTATGGCTACTGCTCGGCATTCGATCCGCAAGGCACTACAGAGGGTAGTGCGTATGGCCCAGTACATCACTGGGGCCAAGCTTCCTGCCATCCAGGACCTCTATACCAGGTGGTGTCAGAAGAAGGCCCAAGAAAATTGTCAAAGACTCCAGCCACCCTAGTCATAGACTGTTCTCTCTGCTACCGCACAGCAAGCGGTACCGGAGCGGCAAGTCTAGGTCCAAGAGGCTTCTAAACAGCTTCTACCCCCAAGCCATAAGACTCCTAAACACCTAGCCTAGCTAACCTACCTAGCTAACCTACCCCGACTATCTGCACCCCCCCCCCCCTCCCCTTTTACACCGCTGCTACTCTTTGTTGTTATCATCTATGCATAGTCACTTTAATAACTCTACCTACATGTACATATTACCAAAACTAACCGGTGCCTTTGACTCTGTACCATTTCCCCCCTGTATACAGTCTCACTATTGTTATTTTACTGCTACTCTTTAATTACTTGTTACTTTTATTTCTTATCCATATTTTTTTTAACTGCATTGTTGGTTAGGGGCTCGTAAGTAAGCATTTCACTGTAAGGTCTACACCTGTTGTATTTGATTTGATCTGACCTGTCAGTCAAACGGTCGCCGTTGGAGACCAGAGCACCTATGCCATTTCGAACCCAGACAGAGTTGTTCCTCTGTTCTCCAACTGCAACAGTTTGACTAGTGCACTACATAGTGAATAGGGTACCATTTCAGACTCAGTCCTGTTGTTTTCTACAGGATTTAAATGGATTGTGAATGTAATTGTTCTGTCAGGCTTTTATCTGCAAGGTGTGAGTGTGTTTGATACCAGCTGTTCACACCAAACCAACACAAAAGGCCCTGCTCTTCATTTATTTATCTCAGTTTCTCTTTTTTTACAAGCCTCCTGTCAATTACCCAATACGTTATCCTTTTGTGGTGTTGTTTTTTGGTCTTCCTATAGGTTAGTCCACACTGAATCAACATCAAGCCTGTGTCTAGTTGTGTGTGGTTGAATGTGGTTGAGTACATCCCTGTAAAAATCAGAGTTTGTATAATGAGCAGATCATTCATTTTCTCAACATTGCAACATTACTTTCTCTCTCTCTCTCTCTCTCTCTCTCTCTCTCTCTCTCTCTCTCTCTCTCTCTCTCTCTCTCTCTCTCTCTCTCTCTCTCTCACACACTTTTTCTCCACGTTTGTTTATCTCAGTGATCGCTCTTACTCCCTCCCTCCTTTATTTATCTCTCTCCCTTCGACTAATGTCTATTTTGTCTGTCTATTTTTCTCTCTGTCTGTATCCAGCCATATCCCTGGGCCTCCTAGACTCCAGTCAGTCAGTGTGTGGAGAGGGAGGTGTGTCTCCCCAGAACACCCCTCTCCCTACTCCCCTCCCCTCCTCCTCTCCCTCTTCAGGAGGATCAAACAGAAGAGGACACACGCAGGCTGTTTGAAGAGCCCACGGTAGCTCCCCTATGGGTGGGGAACTGGCAGATGCTCAAACCACACAACTCTATCAAGGGGGAGGAGCTCTCCTCTACTCTCCTTTTGTACCCTACTGTCAGTTAGCCGGCAGCCACAAACAGACCGGTCGTTACTGTTGGCTTTGCGTGTGTTGTCTCTTGGAAATAGCTACATGTGTAAATATGTGTGTACATATCTGTCTGGAGTGCATGCAGTGTCTCAGTCAGGATGTCCCCAAAATTATACATTTTCTCCAAGTTGCCAAATTGTTTCATTCTATTTTGTTTATGTATTGTGGGCTATTTAAATTGAATTCTTACCCATGAGATTAACTTTTTCCCCCAAGTAAAGGATAATTATCTAGGGAACACAGGTACACTGATGTAAACACACTCACTCACGCAGTGAGAACAGTACAGTACTACAGTACATTAGCATTATAGCTAGACAGGTATGTACCATAACTACAATACGAGGAATTTTCCCTGGTCTGTAACTATACCTGTCGTCATAACAACAGCAGTTCCTCAAAGTATATAGTCCAACTATAACAGACATATTCTATCATAGACAGGCCTGTTCTGTGTCTCGGTGATATGTGCTTCCTGGCATGCTGATTAGCTAACCCTTTGGCTTCCTGGGATCTCTGGAGCTCTGACCTGGTGCTGTCACACTGTGCTGTGCAGTCCTCTGTCTCTCTCTGATCCACCGTCAGCTCTCACATATCAGACAGTCCTTCCTGTGCTGTGGCTCTGAAAGACAAATGATCTCTCTCTCTCTTCCCCCCCCCCCCCCCCCCCCTCTTGCTCTGCCTATCTCCGCCAGTCTGTCCGTCACGGTGAACACCTATCCACTCCTCCTCTTCTTTCTCCTTGTCAGACACAGGTGAAAGGTCTGTATCCATATGGGGAGGATACAACTCAGAGTCTAGTTTTATTGCGGTTGTAGCTGTCGCTGGCTATCAGCATCCAGCTCTACCTCCCAGTAACCTGTCGGGAGCAGGGGATGCTTCTCTCCAAGCTGGTCAACACAGAGAGAAGTTAGGAAGAGTTTGTTTTGCAACCTGGGCTGTGTTGAGACACCAGACCTGTGTAGTTTGATGTGCTTCCCCACTGTTGTGGTGTTGCACTCTGAAGGCATGTCTGAACGGTAGTGGTTGGTATTGTTGGAGTCATATCTTACATACACAGATATATGTCTCGTATCTGGGTTTGTGATTCAGAGAGGGAGCCTCAACAAAGCAGAACACTCTGTTTTCCACACTTTAATTTGATTGAATTCTTCCCAAGCAAACCCTCTATGACTGAAGATATAGTTAATTCATGTGGTCACGTTTCATTATTTCAGTGTTTACTATACAATACATTTCTTAATATGCGCTTTGTGAGTGAGTGTGTGTGCGCGCGTGTGTGAGTGTGTGTGTGTCTGTGTGTGCGTGCATGTGTGAGTGTTTAGTGTGTGTGTGTGATGGATATGTAGTGTGTCTTCTCCCCCATACACGATAGCTCCTCCTCATTTGATCCCCTGATCTAGTCATCAGAAAGGGGGCCGTTGTGTGCCCATGTTAAAAGGGGGCCGTTGTGTGCCCATGTTGAAAGGGGGCCGTTGTGTGCCCATGTTGAAACGGGGCCGTTGTGTGCCCATGTTGAAAGGGGGCCGTTGTGTGCCCATGTTGAAAGGGGGCCGTTGTGTGCCCATGTTGAAAGGGGGCCGTTGTGTGCCCATGTTGAAAGGGGGCCGTTGTGTGCCCATGTTGAAAGGGGGCCGTTGTGTGCCCATGTTGAAAGGAGGCCGTTGTGTGCCCATGTTGAAAGGGGGTCGTTGTGTGCCCATGTTGAAAGGGGGCCGTTGTGTGCCCATGTTGAAAGGGGGCCGTTGTGTGCCCATGTTGAAAGGGGGCCGTTGTGTGCCCATGTTGAAAGGGGGCCGTCGTGTGCCCATGTTGAAACGGGGCCGTCGTGTGCCCATGTTGAAAGGGGGCCGTTGTGTGCCCATGTTGAAAGGGGGCCGTTGTGTGCCCATGTTGAAAGGGGGCCGTTGTGTGCCCATGTTGAAAGGGGGCCGTTGTGTGCCCATGTTGAAAGGGGGCCGTTGTGTGCCCATGTTGAAAGGGGGCCGTTGTGTGCCCATGTTGAAAGGGGGCCGTTGTGTGCCCATGTTGAAAGGGGGCCGTTGTGTGTCCATGTTAAAAGGGGGTCGTCGTGTGCCCATGTTGAAAGGGGGCCGTTGTGTGCCCATGTTAAAAGGGGGTCGTCGTGTGTCCATGTTAAAAGGGGGCCGTCGTGTGCCCATGTTGAAAGGGGGCCGTTGTGTGCCCATGTTAAAAGGGGGCCGTCGTGTGTCCATGTTGAAAGGGGGTCGTTGTGTGCCCATGTTAAAATGGGGCCGTTGTGTGCCCATGTTAAAAGGGGGTCGTCGTGTGCCCATGTTGAAAGGGGGTCGTTGTGTGCCCATGTTAAAAGGGGGTCGTCGTGTGCCCATGTTGAAAGGGGGTCGTCGTGTGCCCATGTTGAAACGGGGCCGTTGTGTGCCCATGTTGAAAGGGGGCCGTTGTGTGCCCATGTTGAAAGGGGGCCGTCGTGTGCCCATGTTAAAATGGGGCCGTTGTGTGCCCATGTTGAAAGGGGGCCTTTGTGTGCCCATGTTGAAAGGGGGTCGTCGTGTGCCAATGTTGAAAGGGGGTCTTTGTGTGCCCATGTTGAAACGGGGCCGTTGTGTGCCCATGTTGAAACGGGGCCGTTGTGTGCCCATGTTGAAAGGGGGCCGTTGTGTGCCCATGTTGAAAGGGGGTCGTCGTGTGCCAATGTTGAAAGGGGGCCTTTGTGTGCCTATGTTGAAACGGGGCCGTTGTGTGCCCATGTTGAAAGGGGGCCGTTGTGTGCCCATGTTGAAAGGGGGCCGTTGTGTGCCCATGTTGAAAGGGGGCCGTTGTGTGCCCATGTTGAAAGGGGGCCGTTGTGTGCCCATGTTGAAACGGGGCCGTTGTGTGCCCATGTTGAAAGGGGGCCGTTGTGTGCCCATGTTGAAAGGGGGCCGTTGTGTGCCCATGTTGAAAGGGGGCCGTTGTGTGCCCATGTTGAAAGGGGGCCGTTGTGTGCCCATGTTGAAAAGGGGCCGTTGTGTGCCCATGTTGAAAGGGGGCCGTTGTGTGCCCATGTTGAAAGGGGGCCGTTGTGTGCCCATGTTGAAAGGGGGCTGGCCCAAGGAAGCAGACAGGAGAGTCTCTACACATGTACTCCTTGTCATTAGATCCAGGCTTAAATTTTTTATTCATGAATATTTCAGTAGTTATTTCAGCGAGCTGCTCATCTGTGTCCTTTTTCCGTACTTAACTCCCTTTGCTCTTAGTGAATCATCTTTCTAATGATTTAATTAATAGCATTGTATCCACAGATGTAAAGCTTATATTTAATCAGCAAAACGGGTTTAAATTGGGATTAGGGCTTACTGTCTGCCATTTAAATGTGCAATAGGTCCCTGTTGGTCTAAACCACTGTAAACCTTGAGAGAGACCCCCTGTAGATCCCTGTTGGTCTAAACCACTGTAAACCCTGAGAAAGACCCCCTGTAGGTCCCTGTTGGTCTAAACCACTGTAAACCTTAAGAGACACCCATGCTTAATTGAGAGAGTTAATAAATACATGTGGTTAGAAGTAATCCCTGGTCTCTGTCACTTTGGAGCTCCCAATCTGTCTCTTACTGTGTGTGTGTGTGTGTGTGTGTGTGTGTGTGTGTGTGTGTGTGTGTGTGTGTGTGTGTGTGTGTGTGTGTGTGTGTGTGTGTGTGTGTGTGTGTGTGTGTGTGTGTGTGTGTGTGTGTGTGTGTGTCACACACGCAGCCCTGGCTAAGCTCCCTATGCCACCACCAATGTACCAAGTCAGAAGCTACTGTACTGTGGTGCCAGGTACTGTTTTATTTACCTGAGAAGCTCCTGTGATTCTGTGACTGCCATCTGTTCCATCCCTGTGTGACTGTCCCTGTGTGTGTGTGTGTGTGTGTGTGTGTGTGTGTGTGTGTGTGTGTGTGTGTGTGTGTGTGTGTGTGTGTGTGTGTGTGTGTGTGTGTGTGTGTGTGTCTGTGTGTGTGTGTGTGTGTGTGTGTGTGTGTCTGTGTGTGTGTGTGTGTGTGTGTGTGTGTGTGTGTGTGTGTGTGTGTGTGTGCACTTGCATGTGTGTGTGTCTGTCTGAGTAGTGTGTGAATTGCAGGTACCTGACACGTGTAGGCCTAACTATTACTGTGTGTGTGTGTACCCACACTCAGTGTGTGTCTGTCTCTGTGTGTGTGTGTTAAGCTAACCGTAGTGTAGTAGTAGGGGCAGCCCCCGGTCCATCCGCCTCCATCATTTATTGATAAGGGGCCTGGAAAATACGCGGGAACCTAATGAAATTATCAACGTTGTTGAATTAGTGATGAACTTGGAGGATAAGAAAAGGCTGGGCTCTCTGGAGCCAGGCTCGGCTGCAGCAGGCAGGGCTGGTTCCTTCATTAGCCATGCAGTCTCATCACATCCTCTTTTGGTGCCGCAGAGCTGCAGACACTGGGGCTCTCACTCTCTCTACCGGGCTACACCGCCAGGACCTGCCATTGGACTTCATTCAAAACGTACTTTCATTTCAACCCCCCCTCCCTCCGTCATCCCTCCATCCCCGACTTCCTGGCTCGTTTTCCTCTCACCTGGTGCTGCCGCCGAAGAGCTTTTTTCTCAGGAGGTCTCATTTCCTTTTTTCATTCCCTTTCTTTTCTCTTTTTGTTCTGTTGAAGGAAAGAGGAGGAGTAGGAATGGGGTGGTGGTAGTGGAGGAGGAAGAGATGGTGAAGAAACAAGGTGACCTCATTCTGGAAGCATCAGTGGTCAGAGAGCAGAACACTCTACCTCTCTTTCTCTCTTTCTCTGTCTCTCTCTCTCTCTCTCTTTCTCTCTCTTTCTCTCTCTCTCTCTTTCTCTCTCTCTTTTTTTCTCTCTCTCTCTCTTTCTCTCTCTTTCTCTTTCTCTCTCTCTCTCTCTCTCTTTCTCTCTCTCTCTCTCTCTCTCTCTCTCTCTCTCTCTCTCTCTCTCTTTATTTCTGTAATCTTACTCTCCCCTTCCTTTGGTCTGGGGTCTCTGTGTGGACATCATTCCTGATTCCTGGATTCCGAGCATGCAAATGATTCCGGGGTGCGTTCCTCCCCCTTCCCCCCCTCCCTCGTTCCTCCACCTCTTCTCTCTCTCCGGGAGGAGCAGGTATGGAGTAGTGGTAGTGGAGGAGGAGGAGGAGGAGAAGGTGGGGAGCTGCAGACAGACAGATCCACACAGCCATGATGGTGTCTCATTAGGTAAGCAGAGGCCAGGCCAGAAGTTCTCCACACTAATATGCTGCATTACATTATTCTAATGGGAATATCAATATCTAGCTACCTACCTTCCACTTCTGTAGAGGTCTCTTCTGGCTGGATTGATTATTATTGTATTCCTTACTTGGAGAGGGAGGCATTCTCCATTTTGTTCTGGCTGTGTGGATTGTTTCTGAATAGACTTTTAGATGATGGTTTAGGGAGTACTTTAAAATATAGGTGAACATAATGCAATCACTAATAATACACTAAAACATATTATTATTGATGATTCAGGGATTTATTTGTACTGTAAGTAAACATTTTGTTAACATTATTTTTGATGTGTTTTATTTACAGTTATTTGCATTGTGAATAAAGACAATTTCATTGAATAATCCGTATTTGCCAAGTGTTTTGTTGTGTGCTTGAGTCATTTCTGTGTGTTTATTCAGGTGTTATAAGACACTAACTTTGTTTATTCAGGTGTTATAAGACACTAACTTTGTTTAATCAGGTGTTATAAGACACTAACTTTGTTTATTCAGGTGTTGTAAGACACTAACTTTGTTTAATCAGGTGTTATAAGACACTAACTTTGTTTAATCAGGTGTTATAAGACACTAACTTTGTTTATTCAGGTGTTATAAGACACTAACTTTGTTTATTCAGGTGTTATAAGACTAACTTTGTTAAATCAGGTGTTATAAGACACTAACTTTGTTTAATCAGGTGTTATAAGACACTAACTTTGTTTATTCAGGTGTTATAAGACACTAACTTTGTTTAATCAGGTGTTATAAGACACTAACTTTGTTTAATCAGGTGTTATAAGACACTAACTTTGTTTAATCAGGTGTTATAAGACACTAACTTTGTTTAATCAGGTGTTATAAGACACTAACTTTGTTTAATCAGGTGTTGTAAGACACTAACTTTGTTTAATCAGGTGTTATAAGACACTAACTTTGTTTAATCAGGTGTTATAAGACACTAACTTTGTTTAATCAGGTGTTATAAGACACTAACTTTGTTTAATCAGGTGTTATAAGACACTAACTCTGTTTATTCAGGTGTTATAAGACACTAACTTTGTTTAATCAGGTGTTATAAGACACTAACTTTGTTTATTCAGGTGTTATAAGACACTAACTTTGTTTATTCAGGTGTTATAAGACACTAACTTTGTTTATTCAGGTGTTATAAGACACTAACTTTGTTTATTCAGGTGTTATAAGACACTAACTTTGTTTATTCAGGTGTTATAAGACACTAACTCTGTTTATTCAGGTGTTATAAGACACTAACTTTGTTTATTCAGGTGTTATAAGACACTAACTTTGTTTATTCAGGTGTTATAAGACACTAACTCTGTTTATTCAGGTGTTATAAGACACTAACTTTGTTTATTCAGGTGTTATAAGACACTAACTTTGTTTATTCAGGTGTTATAAGACACTAACTTTGTTTAATCCGGTGTTATAAGACACTAACTTTGTTTAATCCGGTGTTATAAGACACTAACTTTGTTTATTCAGGTGTTGTAAGACACTAACTTTGTTTATTCAGGTGTTATAAGACACTAACTTTGTTTAATCAGGTGTTATAGAACACTACCTTTGGTTTGTCTCCTTCCAGGATGGTCCTCTGTTGGAGTTTGTTATAGAACACTACCTTTGATTTGTCTCCTTCCAGGATGGTCCTCTGTTGGAGTTTGTTATAGAACACTACCTTTGATTTGTCTCCTTCCAGGATGGTCCTCTGTTGGAGTTTGCCAGTTGAAGGTTGTTGGTGAGTTATTTTTGTTGTTTTAAATAGTAACAATTAGCAGAGTGTCATTGCCTTTACATTAGTGCTCCATATTTGGACTATACAAACACAGACACAAGACTGCAACAGTCCTCTGTAAATCCTCCCATGGAGGATAGTCACCATAGAGACAGTAGAATAATGCGCCCAGACCCACTACATGGTAATCTAATTTGTGGAGCGATTCAATTATTTAGTAACAACGTCACCGCTACAGACAGACTATCATCACACCAGATTGTCTGTGTCAACACACGCCCACTCACTGATCCGAGAGGTCACACGTGCGATGCAATTTTTTTGTTGTTGGTCTATCTCTCTATCCTCCCCCTCATCCCCCTCTCCCCCGTCTATTCTCCTCCCTCCTCTTCCTATGAATTGAACTGAATTGATCCCCATACAAATGACTTTGTTGGTCCTCAAAGGGGCTCCCATCAATACATTGACTCCTTTTATGAGGGTCATCAAACAGCCATTACGGGTGTCAGGGGGGACCCCGTCCGGGGAGAGTCTGCCCAGGGTGACTGATGAGTGGGGAGGGGAGAGCAGCTCGTCTGGGTGGCCCTGCTGGTTCTAGAGGTCTGGAGGGAGGTTTGGAGGGTTGGTTGGTTATTGAGTGTAGATAGATTAATCTGTTAGTTACATCTGGTTTATTGCTCTGTTTTTCAACTGTAGTGTGTGTGTGTGCTTACGTGTGTGTATGTGCGTGTGCTTGCGTGTGTGTGTGATGTCTCTTGTGCTGGTAATGGTTTTTGTAATTGTTATTGTGATTGACCTGTTCCTTGATCTATAGCATAGTTGTTATGTTTAAACGGGGCCTGATTAGACCTGTGTCTCATTCTCCGTTATAGCCATAAAAGGACCAAACCTCATCCCCCCCAAGACCCTCTCCTATGCCTTATGTAACATTAGCAATTAGCCTGTAATCCACAGTAGAGCCCGGTCTGCTATAAGGATTCCCGATGGTACTGTACTGTAAAGTAGACGAAGAGGTGGGTCCTCCACCATCCTATCCCGTCTATAAGACTGCCTGTCTATAATTGGCAGCCAGTCCCTGTGTAACGCTACTACGCTAACATTCCATCATACTTTATTAGCGTCCCGTCATCCAGTAAAAAGCTAATCTTTTATTCTGTTTTCCAATTATTGTAAAGCGGCGGGGCTTTAAAGGAACAAGGGAGGGGGAGGAGATAATGAAATGAACTTCCTCTAACTTAGAGCAATTCTCTGTGGCACAATGATCAGATATTATCTTGGTCTGGGTATGATGAAATGTATGCTAATGCAATTCATCCATCATTAGTTATTACCGCTGCCGCAACATAAAACACCGTTTTCTTGAACAATTAGACTTTCTTTTTTTTAACGGTGCATGTTAATTAGCCGAGGGACTCTGACATGAATATTAAAATGCGTGTAATTGAAAGGGCTGAACTTTTGACACTTCTTGAAGGGGCTGTTTGACAGCGTCGTTGTTGAGTGCATGTTGTTCAGTGTTTATTTACACTCTGTTGGCTCTGCCAGGATTCAAAGGCCTCTTTCTAAGCACCTGAACAATACCAACAGAGATAATTCCTTCTTCTTAGCTTTCTCTTTGTTAAACGAATGTTGTACAGAAAACAACAGTTTTGTGGAGGTTTTGTCCTATTGGATGACAGCAAGATCCTTGATATCCTTTTCCATTGAGGAAACATATGAAACATGAGAACCAATGAGAACTCCCCCGTCGATTTTCATTAGGAAGTGGGCGGAGGAACACGACTCGGGTCAACAGAGCCCATCTGTACATGTATATCTACCATTCAGACACCGCACCCTCGTCACTCATCCTGTCACCACGGTGACACCACTGTGACACCATTGTGTCCACGGTAACCACATAACCACATTAGACACAGTCAGTGAGTGACTCCTTTTTCCGTTTCTCACCTGCTGTTCGTTCAGACTGGAGCTGCTTCATTTACCCTCAAAGGCCCAAAACCTAAATGTCATTTTTCAGATGTTAATAGGCTGACTTTAAATGCCAGTATTCCTCACGTCTTATTCAGGCACGCACACGTCCACAAACGCACACACATCCCCGCTCACGCGTATTCTCCCAGTGAAAAACGCAGACACAGGCAACTGCAGGATGCCTCAGTAGGTAAGTAGGCCCCTTCCTTGTCTGTTCCTTGTTGTTCCACATGCTGGCTGGCACACGACCGACACCCTAGCCTCACCACCGATACCCTAGCGTCATCAAAAACAACACCATACCCTTTGTTGTCAGGCTCCTCACACAGAAATTGCATATTCATGGGGGTGTATTTAAGCCTGTTTCTGCTGGCATAAGCAAGCATTGTTTTTATCAACTAGTAAACTACAGCGTTTTTCTTCTTCTCTCCTCTCTTCTTCTTCTCTCTTCTTCTTAGGTCTCTTTGCCACTTATCTCCCTTCTGTGTTGCACGCCGCCGCGACGTTGTGTTGTTTTGATGATGCGTTTCGTCCCCGATCTGAATATCTTGGTTTAATAGTGGCTGGGAGGCCTGTGTTATAGATGGTGAGACGAGGCGCTTCCTGTCTGTACAGTAGAGAAGCGGAGAACGTGGTGTAATTCAATTGGCATCATTTTTTCGAGGGGTGGTGGTGGTGGGAGAATAGAATTGCTTTGAATTAGCGGGGAGCAGACCGGCGATGTTGCTGCTTTGTCTTGCAGGGGTTATGCCGTAGCTTCCATACAGTTTTTATTCAATCAACAAAACGTGTGGATACACACACACACACACACACTCACATACACACAAGTATGCACGAACGCGCACATTCACGCATACACGCATACACACATACACACATACACTCTCATCTCGGACAAGAGATGTGTATTTCATCAACTGTTCTCCTCTCCAGACCCTTTGGTTTCACCACTCTTCAAATACAAAGTCTTAGCTGTACCATGAACAACTCTCCTTCTCATCTAGAAGGCATATAAAACATACTTCTAGGAACAAAAGTTCCTCCATGAGATAAAATAAGTCATGTAGTCGGATATTTTCTGATTTTTTAGAATAGATTCATGTAAGTCGCTCTGGATAAGAGCACCTGCTAAACGATTAAAATGTATAAATGTAAGGTAAAAATTTGAAACTGAACTTTGATTTGTTGACCCCTTTTAAATAAAACATACCATAGAGTCTCTGCAACATAGAGATGTAGATCCATCAAACTCTGCTTCTTCCGTGATGTGAAACCCTCCTCCTCTGGAGACAGTGTGGCATCATTGATCTTCAGCTGGTTTCAGGTCGGGCATCTCTTCTCCATCTAATTGTACCTTTGTAAGAGCTGCCAATAAAGAGCTGGGCTGTTTGAAGACTGATGTCACAGGCCTCTGGGAGTGGTACGCTAACCCCCAGACAGCTCTCTCACGCACGCATGCACGCATGCACGCATGCACACACAAACACCCTGTCACTCTGATAGATGCTGGTCCAATAGAATCCACAACAGGTTAAACACCAGGCCTCATTAGATACCTCTCTGGCGGTTGGTGCAATTAAACAGGAAACCAACCATTGACCGGTAGTTCTGACTATGTGTTAGATAGGAGGAAGAAACTTCAAAGGGTTGAGTTAGATATCTGTATAATTTATATAATCATTTTCATTTCCCTACATTTTCCATATTACATTGAAAACCTCTCTTTATGTTGCCAGAATGAAGCACGACTCCAACCACTGACCAGTAGTTCTGACTAAGGAAGAGACGTAGCCCTTTCCTGCAGTCAATGTCCAAAAGTGCACTCTTTAGCCTCATGGGTGGAATGTTAGTAATATTATTCATAATTTCATAACTAATATAGATATTATTTTATTTGTCTACGAAAATCTGGTGTTCTATGTCAAACAGTTTTGTTATATTTCAGTCTTCTGTGATGTATATAAAGTGTAATATTGGGACGCGAACTCCAAATGTGTCACACCCTGGCCTTAGTATTCTTTGTTTTCTTTATTATTTTAGTTAGGTCAGGGTGTGACATGGGGAATGTATGTGTTTTTTGTAGTGTCTAGGGTGGTTGTAAGGTTTAGGGGGTTTATTAGAGTAGTTGGGTTTATGTTTAGTATAGAAGTCTAGCTGTGTCTATGGTTGCCTGAATGGTTCTCAATCAGAGACAGATGTCATTTATTGTCTCTGATTGGGAGCCATATTTAAGGCAGCCATAGGCACTAGGTTTTTGTGGGTAATTGTCTGTGTCTATGTTGCATGTTTGCACTTAGTCTTTTGATAGCTTCACGTTCGTCTGTTTGTTGTTTTGTTTCGTTGTCCTTCTTCCAATTAAAGAGAAGATGTATTTTCCACACGCTGCGCCTTGGTCCTCTCTCTCTCCCATTGACGATCGTGACAGAATTACCCACCTAAATCGGACCAAGCGGCGTGTCAAGCGGCAACAGGACCCACCTACACAGGATTTCTGGACATGGGAGGACGAATTGGATGGTAAGGGACCTTGGGCTCAACCAGGAGAATATCGCCGCCCCAAAGCTGAGCTGGAGGCAGCGAAAGCAGAGAGGCGGCGATATGAGGAGGCAGCACGGAAGCAAGGCTGGAAGCCCGTGAGTACAACCCAACATTTTCTTGGGGGGGGGCTAAGAGGTAGTGGGCCGAGGGCAGGTAGGAGACCTGCGCCCACTTCCCAGGCTAACCGTGGAGAGCGAGAGTACGGGCAGACACCGTGTTACGCAGTAGAGCGCATGGTGTCTCCTGTACGCGTGCATAGCCCGGTTCGGTACATTCCAGCTCCACGTATCGGCCGGGCTAGATTGAGCGTTGAGCCGGATGTCATGAAGCCGGCCCAACGCATCTGGCCACCAGTGCGTCTCCTCGGGCCGGCTTACATGGTACCAGCCTTACGCATGGTGTCCCCGGTTCGCCTACATAGGCCGGTGCGGGTTATTCCACCTCCCCGCACTGGTCGGGCGACGGGGAGCATACAACCAGGTAAGGTTGGGCAGGCTCAGTGCTCAAGGGAGCCAGTACGCCTGCACGGTCCGGTATTTCCGGCGCCACCTCCCCGCCCCAGCCCAGTACCACCAGTGCCTACACCACGCACCAGGCTTCCAGTGCGTTTCCAGAGCCCTGTTCCTCCTCCACGCACTAGCCCTATGGTGCGTGTCTCCAGCCCATTACCACCAGTGCCTACACCACGCACCAAGCCTCCTGTGTGTCCCCAGAGTCCTGTGCGTCCTGTTGCTGCTCCCCGCACTAGCCTAAAGGTGCGTGTCCTTAGCCCGGTACCTCCAGTTCCGGCGCCACGCACCAGGCCTATAGTGCGTCTCAGCCGGCCAGAGTCTGCCGTCTGCCCAGCGGCGCCTGAACTGCCCGTCTGCCCAACGCCGTCTGAACTGTCCGTCTGCCAAGCGCCGCATGAACTGCCCGTCTGGACTGAGCCTTCAAAGCCGCCCGTCTGCCATGAGCCTGCAAAGCCGCCCGTCTGCCATGAGCCTACAGAGCCGTCCGCCAGACAGGAGCCGCTAGAGCCTTCCGCCAGACCGGATCAGCCAGAGCCTTCCGCCAGACCGGATCAGCCAGAGCCTTCCGCCAGACCGGATCAGCCAGAGCCTTCCGCCAGACCGGATCAGCCAGAGCCTTCCGCCAGACCGGATCAGCCAGAGCCTTCCGCCAGACAGGATCAGCCAGAGCCATCCGTCTGCCAAGCACCATCTGAGCAATCCGTCTACCAAGCGCCATCTGAGCCATCCGTCTACCAAGCGCCATCTGAGCCATCCGTCTACCCAGCGCCATCTGAGCCATCCGTCTACCCAGCGCCATCTGAGCCATCCGTCTACCCAGCGCCATCTGAGCCATCCGTCTACCCAGCGCCATCTGAGCCATCCGTCTGCACAGAGCCATTAGAGCCGCCCGTCTGTCCCGAGCCGTCAGAGCCGTTAGTCAGTCAGGAGCCGCTAGAGCCATTCGTCAGTCAGGATCTGCCAGAGCCGCCAACCAGACAGGATCTGCCAGAGCCGCCAACCAGACAGGATCTGCCAGAGCCGCCAACCAGACGGGATCTGCCAGAGCCGCCAACCAGACAGGATCTGCCAGAGCCGCCAACCAGACAGGATCTGCCAGAGCCGCCAACCAGACAGGATCTGCCAGAGCCGCCAGCCAGACATGACCAGCCAGAGCCGTCAGCCAGCCAAGACCAGCCAGAGCCGTCAGCCAGCCAAGACCAGCCAGAGCCGTCAGCCAGCCAGGATCCGCCAGAGCCGTCAGCCAGCCAGGATCCGCCAGAGCCGTCAGCCAGCCAGGATCCGCCAGAGCCGTCAGCCAGCCAGGATCCGCCAGAGCCGTCAGCCAGCCAGGATCCGCCAGAGCCGTCAGCCAGCCAGGATCCGCCAGAGCCAGCCAGCCAGGATCCGCCAGAGCCAGCCAGCCAGGATCCGCCAGAGCCAGCCAGCCAGGATCCGCCCCTCAGTCCGGAGCTGCCGCCCCTCAGTCCGGAGCTGCCCCTTATCCCGGGGCTGCCCCTTGTCCCGGTGCTGCCCCTTGTCCCGGTGCTGCCCCTTGTCCCGGTGCTGCCCCTTGTCCTGCTGAGGCCTATTATTTTAGGTGGGGGTATTTGGAGGGTGGCCATTTGGAGGAGGCTACCAAAGCGGGTATGGACAATGGTGGAGTGGGGGCCACGTCCCGCACCCGAGCCGCCGCCATGATGGGGGCCCACCCCGGACCCTCCCCTTTCTATGTCAGTTTGTGCGGTCGGAGTCCGCACCTTTGGGGGGGGGGTACTGTCACACCCTGGCCTTAGTATTCTTTGTTTTCTTTATTATTTTAGTTAGGTCAGGGTGTGACATGGGGAATGTATGTGTTTTTTGTAGTGTCTAGGGTGGTTGTAAGGTTTAGGGGGTTTATTAGAGTAGTTGGGTTTATGTTTAGTATAGAAGTCTAGCTGTGTCTATGGTTGCCTGAATGGTTCTCAATCAGAGACAGATGTCATTTATTGTCTCTGATTTGGAGCCATATTTAAGGCAGCCATAGGCACTAGGTTTTTGTGGGTAATTGTCTGTGTCTATGTTGCATGTTTGCACTTAGTCTTTTGATAGCTTCACGTTCGTCTGTTTGTTGTTTTGTTTCGTTGTCCTTCTTCCAATTAAAGAGAAGATGTATTTTCCACACGCTGCGCCTTGGTCCTCTCTCTCTCCCATTGACGATCGTGACAAAATGTAATACATTTCAACTCTATATCTGACATGGTACAGGTGTCTTCTTTTTTTAAAGCCCATAACCATGTGTGTGAGCTGTGTACTTTTGTTTCAAAGTAGATTTGTTTAAGACTACCAAGAAACACTCTGTATGACCCTGATTTAGCCGACTGCAGTAAAAGGTTAAAAGGGTTTAGAGCTGTGAAACATCACAGCACAGTGGAAAAATTTACGGCAGCTTGAACAAAACTGGATGGTCTTCAGAGATAGACAGGATGGGTTGAGGGTAGCTGAAGGCTGGGACTAAAAACAAACAAAGGATAACTATTGTAAAATATACTGTTTCCATAAAATGTATATAGTATGCATAAGCGGGGGAGGGGTGGTAGGGTTAGTGGAAAATAATAAAGAAGGAACATGTAATATATATATATATACATATACTGTAAATATATTTAAAATAATAGATCTACAGTGTATATATTTACAAAAATATGTATATGGGGGATTGGAAATGATGCAGAGAACTACATTGACTGAAGCCACAATCTATCTGCAATATTAAAGCTGATCTACCCCCCCCCCCCCCCCCCCCACCCCCACCCCCCTTTCCAAAACAAATATATAACAGTACAATGTCATTCCTCTCTTCAGGACCAAATGTTAAAAAGGGCACAGCACAACTTCACTGGTGTGATGTTGCGGCCAGAGGATGGTGTATCTACTTAAACAGTATCTTTTAAATCACTGACCTCTGCTCTTTTGACTCTTCAGTACAAAATGTTAAAAAGGGTATATAGCACAACGTAATTGATGTTGAGGGCAGTCTGAGGATGCAGTATCTACATGTGCAAAGTGATTTGTAATTTACCCTCAGAATGGCCACCCCATGAATTACCTTAATTAAGAATACCACCTCAAGCACTTCCTATTGATCGACTGGATAGCCGAGGTAAAACACACACACACACACACACACACACACGCGCGCGCGCACACGCGCACGCGCACGCGCACGCGCGCACACACACACACACACACACACACAAAAAAACACACACACACGGTAAATCAGGAAGTAATGTTGGACAATTACAAAGGGGAGCCATTGGTGATTTATTGAGGCAATCCACGATTTCATTCCATAATTATTCTTTAACATAATTTCTGTTTCCTTTTAATGTGTCTTGGGTAGTTTTTTCCCCGTCTCTATCGTGTTTTGTATTTTTAATTTTTGCTTTTTGATGCTTTGTAACTTTTCATGCCTTGCCAATGGGCTCCAATGGAGCATTGGTTGCCTTTTTGAAAAGGAGTAATTTCCTTTTATGAGGGACGAGGGTGTGTATAAATATTTTCCAATTGATTAATACGATAAAACCATCGGCGCATCTTTGATACGGTTCCTACTGGGATCCTGGGTATTGTCATAATGGCAAGATTCAGGATTCAGACCCTGTGCGAGACATCCCTATCTGCCCCAGAGTGGTGGTTCGGTCCCACAGACTCCCTCTGTGTTTAATATTACAACACTGTTTACAGGGGCGAACCAAAGCGTAGGGAGTTGGGGGTTTGTGTTCCTGCTGGCACTGTGGGGACCCAAGTGTGTTTAAGGTTATGCAATCATCAACATCACAGATTGGTTGTTTTTCTGGTGATCTATCTTCAATCACGGTGTCGTTTTTAATGCATGTTGTCATTATAGATGGATGATTATTTGGAGTGTTGATGTTTGACTGTAACTTTAGACTTTGACTTTTCTTTATGAATGCTATATAAAGCCTTTATGAGTTGTAGTTTGTTCAAAGTGGGACCCAAACAGCTATTTAATCACTAGGCCCATGAACAGAATAATTCACAATGTATCACAGAAACTGTTTTTAACGCAAAGTGTGTTACGATTTTAAATGCACTTTAAATAAAGTTTGATTTCATTTGAATTTGATTTGTTTTTATAAACCGGAGAAATAAAGATGGTTAGAGGGTCACACTAAGAGTAAATCATCAGAAAAACATTTTTTCTCCATGTCCCAGAGGCCATTGCTCTCTTCTCTCTCTAACACCCAAAGAGTCATCTGGTGTTTATCCTGCTAAACAGGAAAGAAAATCCAGCAGTTCCTCAAAACCACCGCTGTGACCTGCAGTCTTGGTTTAAAATACCCAACATTTAAACTTTTTAATTGCTTAATGTATAATGCATATGGACTTAGAATCTAGATGCTAACTTATTGCTGCTCATTCAGGGGGTTCCTCCTTTCAGTGAAGCAGGGGCAAAGTGTTGAGGAAAGGGGGGTGAAGTGTTGAGGAAAGGGGGGCAAAGTGTTGAGGAAAGGGGGGTGAAGTGTTGAGGAAAGGGGGGCAAAGTGTTGAGGAAAGGGGGGCAAAGTGTTGAGGAAAGGGGGGCGAAGTGTTGAGGAAAGGGGGGTGAAGTGTTGAGGAAAGGGGGGTGAAGTGTTGAGGAAAGGGGGGCAAAGTGTTGAGGAAAGGGGGGTGAAGTGTTGAGGAAAGGGGGGTGAAGTGTTGAGGAAAGGGGGGTGAAGTGTTGAGGAAAGGGGGGCAAAGTGTTGAGGAAAGGGGGGTGAAGTGTTGAGGAAAGGGGGGTGAAGTGTTGAGGAAAGGGGGGTGAAGTGTTGAGGAAAGGGGGGCGAAGTGTTGAGGAAAGGGGGGTGAAGTGTTGAGGAAAGGGGGGTGAAGGGTTGAGGAAAGGGGGGTGAAGTGTTGAGGAAAGGGGGTGAAGTGTTGAGGAAAGGGGAGTGAAGTGTTGAGGAAAGGGGGGTGAAGTGTTGAGGAAAAGGGGGGTGAAGTGTTGAGGAAAGGGGGGTGAAGGAAAGTGGAACGCATGTGGCACGTCTGCTTGCTTTACTTTTCCATTACACTCTTTTTAAAAGGGGACTGTCTCCATTGAAATATTTTTCAGCCTTTTTGAAAAATATTTTAGTTGTTGAGATGATCTGACAAAGGTTACCCATCACCCGATAGTAGATGATAAACAGAGAGAAGGAAAGAGAGAGAGAAAAAGAGAGATTGAGAGAGAGGCTGTCTGTGAGCAATCTAACTTGTGTCCTGGTTTCTCCCTGCTAGATAATGATCTCTTGAAACAGTATGTTCTCTTCTCTCCCTTCTCACTCTTTTTTGTTCCTCCAGTAGCTGTGTGTGGGTGTGTGTGTGTGTGTGTGTGTGTGTGTGTGTGTGTGTGTGTGTGTGCGTGTGTGTGTGTGTGTGTGTGTGTGTGTGTGTGTGTGTGTGTGTGTGTGTGTGTGTGTGTGTGTGTGTGTGTGTGTGTGTGTGTGTGTGTGTGTGTGTGAGATGAAAGCTAGTTCCGGGGCTAAGGTACGCTCCAGCGCTGCATCTGACTAAGACAGGTGGTAGAAATGGAGATGACTGGCGGAGACTAAAGACAATACAAATATGAAGTGAAAACGCTACTGGCACGCCTCCTCTGTTCTTAACACATGAAGCCCCGGGACAATCAATTATTCATCCTTTTGTGAGTGTGTGTGTGTGTATTTGTGTGTGTGTGTGAGAGAGAGAGAGAGAGAGAGAGAGAGGAGGTGTCTGTTGCAGTTAAAGAGCAAGCCCCTCGTTGTCGTGGCAGGGGCCCAGGTCTGTCAGTGCTCTGTCAGTGCTCTCTCTCTCTCTCTCTCTCTCTCTCTCTCTCTCTCTCTCTCTCTCTCTCTCTCTCTCTCTCTCTCTCTCTCTCTCTCTCTCTCCACGTAAAGCCCTCCTGCCTGAGCTGTTCTAATGATGGGATCAGGGGGCCACATTTGGTGGCTAAAGTGCAGCTTCAGTTATGAAAAGAAAAAAGAAAGAAAGAGCGAGAAGGGAGAGAAAGAAAAGACGAGGACGTTGTGGGCGAGGAGGAGAGAAAAAGGGGGGAAAGCTTTGTACACTGGGGGTGTTTTTCAAAGAAGTGCAGACTCGAAGCCATTGGGAGACTCCTTTGACTTTAATCTTGGGCTGCTCCTTTGAAAATTATGGCCGAGGACCACGGTTGCTTCATTAAAAGACTTGTTCTTCTCTCTTCTTGTGTAGTTTCAGCCAGATTCTTTCTCTCCTCGCTCGGTGCTGATTTCAGCTTTCCCCCTCGGTGCCTCCCATCCCACTACTGATGCACTCCTGAGCATCTTGACACCCACGTGTTAAGGGCCATCCACTTTGGAGTGTGTGTTGGAGGGTGGGTGTGCACATGTGCATGCGTGTGTGTGTGTATGTGTTTCTGGCTACATATGTAAATAGAATGTAAATTGGACTTGATATCCTTCCTGTTGGCATTATGGTAGGCACCTCTCCGCCCCCTCTGCCAGGGTTCTCACCTCAATTAATTACCAACTTGAGTTTAGATGCACTAGTCTTGTGTTTCAGTTCGTTTGTAGTAAATGATGTTCAGTTAATGAGTTGTTGTTGATCGGGTAGAGATCAATGTACTGAATTAAATGTAAAATACCTTTTCACTAGTGTCTGTAGACAGGCTCAAGTACATCAGAGACCTCAGGTTGGTCTCTGGTTCTTCCCTTCATAAAGGAAAGGTCACTGGAGCAGACTTTCTCTCTCTCTCCCTCTCTCTGTCTCTCTTCCTCTCTCTCTTGCTCTCTCTCTCTCTCTCTCTGTCTCTCTTCTTCTCTTGCTCTTCTTTCCCTCTCTTCTCTTTGCTCTCTATTGTGCAGATTAGATGCTGGGGCCGTTTGAAACAGAGGTAGAGAGGAGGGCCTGTGTGAAATGCCAAACTAGGTACTAATCGATCCCTTGCTGTGTTCGCACACTGAGAATGCACCAATCAGGGCACAGCAAGCTGCCTCTAATGACCCCAACCAGGCCACCCACACACACACACACTGGAGCGGGGATCTGTTGCATTTCTCTTTCTCTCATTGGCTACAGTATTTCCCCCTGTGTTAAATATACTGTACACGCACGCACGCACGCACGCACGCACGCACGCACGCACGCACGCACGCACGCACGCACGCACGCACGCACGCACGCACGCACGCACGCACGCACGCACACACACACACACACACACACACACACACACACACACACACACACACACACGTTGAGTGGTAAATGCTTTATGAAGCAGCTAGTTGTGTAAGTAAAGGTACTAGTGTAATTCCCCAAAGCCCTTTCAGCAGGATGCTACTGCAGGTTGTGATCCTCTGTAAACCGTGGGCTTTAACAGTATGCACTATTCATGCGGCACTAGTGCTGCTGTCTGCTAGTTTAAAGGCAGGGTAGGGCGTGTGTGTGTGTGTGTGTCAATGAAACTCAACGTTGTGTGTGTGTGTGTGTGACAGACGTCTCACCTCGTTGGGGGTTTTAACCTGCGAGAGCTAAACGAGCAGTGACAACAGCAAGGTGGAGCTCACGGGTCTCCTCTCAGAAGGTATTTCTCCTCAGCATGACTGAGGAAGACGCAGCAGAACACACCTCGCCAAAATGACACCTGCAAAGACCAACAGTGACACATAGGATTTCAGTTAAGCAGAATGAAATTGCAGCAATAAAAGTCATAGCATTGAATGTTCCTACAAATAATGGTGATCTGCATTCGATTAAAAAGGTCGGTATCATATTTTTAGGCGGCAAATCTGTCCAATGTTGAAATGAACATCTGAAGACATGGAATGTTCTTTTGTAAATGTTTATTTCATTATATTCACAATAGATGTCACTACTGTGTGACATTTCCTTTATTCCTTCTTATTCTAGGTTACTGGACGACCTTACAGACGCAATCCGTAGCGGTGAAACTGCCTCGTCCATTTTCAATATTACAACAACAAAGACGTTACTTCAAACAACCAGCACAGTTTCTTTCTCCCTCTGACATCACAGCACGCGTGACATCACAGCAGAGTGCTACCATTTTTTTTTTTTTTACCTCGTTGGATGCTCATTTCCTCAACGCAAAAACAATAACAAATGCCCTGGGTCGGCCAGTGGCGCTGTTTCGCCTATCGCGGATCTCAGCTTTAACATGAACAAGCACTTCCTGAAGATTACCATACTGTTGCTCTAGAAACCGACCCACACTGCATGTTATTGTTGCTGGTACTGTATCCTTTGGACCCTAACCCATGTAGTTATTCTCAACTTTTCACATGAAAGCTTCTCATCAAAGAGGGAGAGGAGCTACGCTAGGCTGGGGTAGTGTTTTGGGGATACACAGTCACATGTGGAATAGAGGGAGTTCTTCTTGTCTTCTCATCATAAGAATTATTGTGCGCTTACAGATGGAAGATGGGGCCCGTCTTAGGAAAGAGAAGAAGAGCACACAGAACTCCCCAACATTTGGACAGAGTGTGAAATGTTCAACTGAACCGACAATATTGTTGATGTGCACCATCGGAGGCTGGTGGGAGGAGCTATAGGAGGACAGTCTCATTGGAATGGAATAAATGGGACGGAGTCAAACGTGTGGTTTACATATGTTTGATGTGTTTGATGCTGTTACATTAATTCAATTCCAGCCATTACAATGAGCCCGTCCTCCAATAGCTCCTCCGACCAGCCTCCTCTGATGCATTGATAGACACTTTGTTGTAGATTGTTTGTAACTAAATCATGTGTTACATACAATCTACAGCAAGCTGTCTATCAATGCATCAACTCAAAACAGTACATAAAAGAACAATAACAACCCATGGATACATTTTAAAATCCATCAGTTTCACATTTGCTACGGTTAGTTGTTGAGTAATTGCAGTGTCAGCATGATAATTGATGATTATAATCAGTGGTGTGAAGCACTTAAGTAAAAAATACTTGAAAGTACTACTTAAGTACTCTACTATTTCTATTTTCCAACTTTAACATTTACTTCATTACATTCCTAAAGAAAATAATGTACTTTTTACTCCATACACTTTCCCTGACACCCAAAAGTACTTCTTATATTTTAACAGGAAAATGGTTCAATTCACACACTTGTCAAGAGAACATCCCTGGTCATCCCTACTACCTCTGATCTGGCGGACTCACTAAACACAAATGCTCGTTTGTTAATTATGTCTGAGTGTTTGAGTGTGCCCCTGGCTATCCGTCAGAAAATTGTGCCGTCTGGTTTGCTTATTATAAGGAATTTGAAATGGTTAAAACTTTTACTTTTGATACTTAAGTATATTTTAGCAATTGCATTTACTTTTGATACTTAAGTATATTTAAATCCAAATACTTTTAGACTTTTACTCAAGTAGAATTTTACGGGGTGACTTTCAATTTTACTTGAGTCACTTTCTATTAAGTTATCTTTACTTTTACTCAAGTATGACAATTGAGTACTTTTTCCACCACTGATTATAATTAAGGAAGTGTCCAAACAGTAAAGAAAAACAACGATGTAATCCTCCTATCCATCTCCACATCCAGTGTGGTCAACACTCACATTCCACTGTTGCTATAGTAGCACAACAAAACTCAAACTGTCTCCCCGGAATGTTTACATGAAACAGACATAGAGATGGAGGCGTCCCTTTGATCAATCAATCCATATACAAATCCTACTGTAGCTGTAGGGAGCCCTGCAATTGGTTACACAGAGATCAAACGGTGTCAAATCATCACCGCCAACCGCCAGCGAATCATAAGCCCCACCGCTCTGCAGTGATGGGCAACAGTCACCACAGTCACAGCAGTCACAGCAGTCACAGCAGTCACAGCGGTAATTAGACCTTAGTCACATTGTTATCTCTCTGTTTATCCTACAGCTGAGTTAGAAAGAGAGAGAGAGAGAGGGAGAGAAAGGGAGAGAGGCTGCTGTGTACACAGTACGTCTCATTGCTACCTTACACTCGAAGTCAGGCTGCTTTTTTCAATGTCTGTGTGTTTTTGTTATTTATTCTTTGGGTATTTATGAACCATAAATGTTGCCTTGTTGTCGGCGAATGGAAATTGCACCTGACATCCCCAATGTGGCAGTAGTGTTCTTGTTACAAAAGAACCTGTATGTAGAAGGATGGTGCACACAAGGTGCTATCCCAGTGTGGGGCATTATGGGTATGAGTCTGAGTGGACATTGTTGGACACGTTGTGCTGTTACTACAGTCAAGTCAGTTACACCTGGTTGTCATGGATACAGTGGTCAGGTTTGAGTTGAAGTGTTGAGGTTTACAACATCTCTTTCTCCTGTTCTTGTTCCTAGTTGGAGCTCTGCCCCATGCTGCGTACCACTCTTTTAGCCTCAAACAAGTCCATCCATCGGCTTTGTTTTAGCCTCTATGGGGACTCCCCCCCCCCCCCCCCAAAAAAAATGTTTTATGTTTTGGAAAGCAAGCAGGCTGAGCGCAAGTAGAGTAGCAGACTTTGGAATCAATAGTGTCTTTTCTTCTCCAACTTGATTTAAATGAGAACTACCAGGACTCTGAAGTTCCCCCTCTTCTCTGTCATGTTTGTCTTAAAAGAATGAGCAGTGGAGGGCTGGATGCACAACGCACCGACTCTAAAGGCCCATACTGTTACCATTGGCCTATTAATTATTTAATGCAAATAATAATTGAGTATGCGGTTTGTGCGGGCAAATTTGAGTCAAAAAAAAGGGTGGGGGTGAGAAATATTTCGGTGAGGAAAATAAAATGAGATGTTACACAAGCTTCTTTCTTGTATGGCGGTCCCTGCGGGCGAACGCTAGAGCCAATCCCCTCAAGAGCCGTACACACCATCTCGTCGAGCAGGCTGTGTGGATGAGTTAGGTTCCATCAACCTCTCTCCTCTCCCCAGCGCAATTGTAGCTGTCAACGTGTAATCAGACTAGGTTTTCTCTGGGTAAACGGTGCGCTAACAAGCTATCGCTACCTCAGTCTCCTCTTTAATCGCATCCTCGTAAGTCTTCGTCCTCACCAACCAACCGGAAACTATAATATAGCCTATTTTTAGGGCCAGGCTGAACGGTGCGTGGTGAACAGGAAGAAGCGGGACAGTTTGCATGTCGCACACCGCAGAAATAGATGATATTAAAGATTCCCCTAGCCATGGCTGTTCTTAGGCTCCAGCTCCGACCCAGCGCCACCAGAGACAGTCAATAATTCATTTCAAGGGATTCAGCAGATATTTCTTCACCCCCATATTGATGAAATAAGAAGTCTCTCATATAACTCGGTACTTAGTCTGTAGGCTAATTCAGGACCGGGGATAGAGGAAGGGGATGGGTTTTGGGAGAAAGGAGCCAATGGGGTTTTGGGTTTAATAAGGTTCCCACGCTGACTTTCACTTCCTCTTTTCCCTCCCTTCTGTCTCTCAGATCTCTATTTCTCTTTATTTTTTATTTTTATCTGTCTCTGTCTCTGTCTCTGTCTCTGTCTCTCTCTCTCTCTCTTTCTCTCTCTCTCTCTCTCTCTGTCT
Source organism: Salvelinus namaycush (assembly GCF_016432855.1). Classification (NCBI taxonomy): domain Eukaryota; kingdom Metazoa; phylum Chordata; class Actinopteri; order Salmoniformes; family Salmonidae; genus Salvelinus; species Salvelinus namaycush. The sequence continues at coordinate 12,721,630 of NC_052348.1, forward strand.
CTCTCTGTCTCTCTCTCTCTCTCTCTCTCTCTCTCTCTCTCTCTCTCTCTCTGTCTCTCTCTGTCTCTCTCTCTCTCTGTCTCTCTCTCTCTCTCCTCTCTCTGTCTCTGTCTCTGTCTCTGTCTCTGTCTCTGTCTCTGTCTCTGTCTCTGTCTCTCTGTCTCTGTTGCCTGGTCCCTGGTAGACTGGTCCTGGGTAGATGGGTGTGTGTTTTCTAGTCAGGCGTGTGCAGCCAGCGGTCAACCCTGCAGCCATGCCAGCCTGACGTCTCACACCATCTCTGTCTCATCATATCTTTAATGGGCACCTCCCTAGAGCAGACCTGCTGGGGTGTTCACACAGACACAGCCTCAGGACTTGACTTCAGAGTGATATAAAATGGAGTGTTTTAGTGTAGTCAACGAGAGGGTCTGGACCACAGGGCCTTGACTCAGTTTAAGGGTACTAATTATGAAGCGCACATGAGACAGAATGATTGAAAAGACTCTATAGTGAAATTATAGTAAAAATGGTTTTATCATCACACTGCTATAACAATCAATTAAATTGCAGTATGCAAAGGATGCAGCCGTGACACACACACACACACACACACACACACACACACACACACACACACACACACACACACACACACACACACACACACACACACACACGAGAGAATGAATCAGTGAGTGCCTGTGGACATTGTCATGGTGGAACATATTAGCGCGGGCGCCAGATTCCTCAGTGCTTTATGTGTGTAATTTCCCCCTGATGGCGTAGTGCTCAGTTCAGTGTGGAGGGAGGAGCTGATGTAGAGAGATGAGGGGGCTGGAGACAGGAGTGCTGCCCCCAGTAATGAGGCCTTTTATAGGCTTTAATTTGTCCTGGCTCCCCTGGGAGACTGATGGATGGCGCTCTTTATCCTCTCTCCCCATCTGTGATGCAGACCCCTGTATTTATACCCCACTAACAAGTAGCGTCCCTAACATTATGGGCTACGGCTTCTGGCTGCTGTGTGGTTCACATCCATGAAAAGAGATAGGTAGATAGCTACACTGTCGCCCTGAGTTGTGTTCTATTGACTACCTAGGGATGGATATTAGAACAGGGACTTTTATTATATGTTGAATGGGTTGGATTCGTTGTGGAAAGCAGGCAGTAATGTACCTAAGTGTGTGTGTGTGTGTGTGTGTGTGTGTGTGTGTGTGTGTGTGTGTGTGTGTGTGTGTGTGTGTGTGTGTGTGTGTGTGTGTGTGTGTGTGTGTGTGTGTGTGTGTGTGTGTGTGTGTGTGTGTGATGTGTGCAAGCTTTTGCATGTCTCTGTGTGTTGTCTAATAGCCCTCCTCATCCCTCTCTTCTCTTCTTCTCTTCCTATTCTTCATGTGTTTCTTTTCTTTTCAGTGAGGGGTGGAAAACAGAGAGAACATTTCGCCCAAAGGCAGCTCATTGTGAATTCTGTCTGACTCCTGGTGGGCTTGACTCTGGGGAAATGAAATGTAGAAACTAACTTTAAAGTTTAACACCGGTTGGCAGTTTTGGCAAGTGATAAATATGGCCAAGCTAATTTAGTCTGAAAGGCTCGATGGACAGAAATAGCAGGGTAATGCACACATCTAACTACACCGCTTTCAAAGGAGCGTGTGTGTGCATGGGCAGGAGGCTGTTGCAGCAGGCTGATCACTAGAAATAGACTTCCATTTCTGACGTTTGAAAAGGTCCTGAGACCGTCGTTATATTCCTTCCTCATGTTAATTGCCTAGCACTTGCGTGAACTCATGATGCTAGGAGTGCACTTCTCTGACCCCAGCTTGCTGCTCAGGCCACTGCACCACAACAGTTCACAATGCTCTAGCAAGCCGGGAGAATATATATATACAGTATATATATCTTTTTTTAATTTTTAAGGGGTGGATCAGCTTAATATTGCAGAAAGAATGTTGCTTCCATCAATGTAATTGTCTGCATCATTTCCAATCCCCTATATTTTTGGGGTAAATATACACTGCTCAAAAAAATAAAGGGAACACTAAAATAACACATCCTAGATCTGAATGAATGAAATATTCTTATTAAATACTTTTTTCTTTACACAGTTGAATGTGCTGACTACAAAATCACACAAAAATGATCAATGGAAATCAAATTTATCAACCCATGGAGGTCTGGATTTGGAGTCACACTCAAAATTAAAGTGGAAAACCACGCTACAGGCTGATCCAACTTTGATGTAATGTCCTTAAAACAAGTCAAAATGAGGCTCAGTAGTGTGTGTGGCCTCCACGTGCCTGTATGACCTCCCTACAACGCCTGGGCATGCTCCTGATGAGGTGGCGGATGGTCTCCTGAGGGATCTCCTCCCAGACCTGGACTAAAGCATCCGCCAACTCCTGGACAGTCTGTGGTGCAACGTGGCATTGGTGGATGGAGCGAGACATGTTGTCCCAGATGTGCTCAATTGGATTCAGGTCTGGGGAACGGGCGGGCCAGTCCATAGCATCAATGCCTTCCTCTTGCAGGAACTGCTGACACACTCCAGCCACATGAGGTCTAGCATTGTCTTGCATTAGAAAGAACCCAGGGCCAACCGCACCAGCATATGGTCTCACAAGGGGTCTGAGGATCTCATCTCGGTACCTAATGGCAGTCAGGCTACCTTTGGCGAGCACATGGAGGGCTGTGCGGCCCCCCAAAGAAATGCCACCCCACACCATGACTGACCCACCGCCAAACCGGTCATGCTGGAGGATGTTGCAGGCAGCAGAACGTTCTCCATGGCGTCTCCAGACTCTGTCACGTCTGTCACATGTGCTCAGTGTGAACCTGCTTTCATCTGTGAAGAGCACAGGGCGCCAGTGGCGAATTTGCCAATCTTGGTGTTCTCTGGCAAATGCCAAACGTCCTGCACGGTGTTGGGCTGTAAGCACAACCTCCACCTGTGGACGTCGGGCCCTCATACCACCCTCATGGAGTCTGTTTCTGACCGTTTGAGCAGACACATGCACATTTGTGGCCTGCTGGAGGTCATTTTGCAGGGCTCTGGCAGTGCTCCTCCTAATCCTCCTTGCACAAAGGCGGAGGTAGCGGTCCTGCTGCTGGGTTGTTGCCCTCCTACGGCCTCCTCCACGTCTCCTGATGTACTGGCCTGTCTCCTGGTAGCGCCTCCATGCTCTGGACACTACGCTGACAGACACAGCAAACCTTCTTGCCACAGCTTGCATTGATGTGCCATCCTGGATGAGCTGCACTACCTGAGCCACTTGTGTGGGTTGTAGACTCCGTCTCATGCTACCACTAGAGTGAAAGCACCGCCAGCATTCAAAAGTGACCAAAACATCAGCCAGGAAGCATAGGAACTGAGAAGTGGTCTGTGGTCACCACCTGCAGAACCACTCCTTTATTGGGGGTGTCTTGCTAATTGCCTATAATTTCCACCTTTTGTCTATTCCATTTGCACAACAGCATGTGAAATTTATTGTCAATCAGTGTTGCTTCCTCAGTGGACAGTTTGATTTCACAGAAGTGTGATTGACTTGGAGTTACATTGTGTTGTTTAAGTGTTCCCTTTATTTTTTTGAGCAGTGTATATATCTATACACGCATGCATACATATACACATATATACATACACATACCTATATAGACATACATACTTTTTTAAAGAATATACCTTTATTATTATTCCCCGCAAACCCTACCACTGATCCCCCAATTGGAGTAAACTGATAAACACTTCTGCTTTTACCTTCAATCTTATACACATTTTACAGATGCAGTCTACTTTACAATAGTTCTCTCTTGTTTGTTCTTAGTCCTTCCTCTATTTCTAATGTCCATCCAGTTTGATTTCTATTTGTAACTGTGCTATTTCACAAAAGTTCCGAACCTATATACATTTTACAGATCCCGTATGTTTTACATTGTTTATCTTGTTATTAGTCCCACCCTTCAGCTCCATTCAACCCCTCCCATCTATCTCTCAACATCATCCATTTCGGATTTCTATTTGCCATATATTTTTCAACTGTGCTGTGATGCTTCACAAAATAATTGAACCTTCCTATTCTCATAGCTTCTACAGATTGTTAATTAAAAATAAACATTTTTGCTAAAATAATTATTATATTATTGATTGATTGACTATGGCTTTTCAAATCACCCAGTATTGCTATCTGTAGCGTTCGTTCTAGGCAAATGTTGCAATTCTTCAGCCATTCCTGGACCTGTGACCAAAAACGAGCTACATATGGACAATACCAAAATAAATGATCTAATGACTCTGCCTCCTCACAGCAGAATCTGCAGAGCTGGGAAGATTGTATCCCCCATATATATAACATTCTATTAGTTGCAAGAATTTTGTATAGTAATTTAAATTGAAAAATTTGAAGTTTTGAATCCGGCGTTGCTTTGCGTATCAATTCATAAACCATGTGCCATGGAATGGGTACATGGAAAATCTTTTCCCAACTATTTAGCAATTTATATGGCACAGCTGTCAGTTTTTTGGTCCTTAAATGAAATTGGTATATGTTTTTATTTATCACACTTTTCTTTAACCATTTATGTTCTTTAATACAGGGCCGACATACAAGTTCCTTACTTTTTTCCCCTTCTACTTGCCTGTGGTAATGCTGCAATTAATTGGTTGAAATTTTGGGTAGAGCAGAGAATACTGAATGCTACTTGACACCTTGCTGGCTGGCTGATGTTTGATGATTCAGTCACTGCACAGGGAGCTTATCATTCTACCTGTCTGTCTATCTCTCTATCTACCTCTCTATCTACCTCTATCTATCTCTCTATCTATCTATCTCTCTATCAATTCAATTCAAGGGGCTTTATTGGCATGAGAAACATATGTTAACATTGCCAAAGCAAGTGAAGTTGATAATATACAAAAGTGAAATAAACAATAAAATGAACAGTAAACATTACACTTACAGAAGTTCCAAAAGAATAAAGACATTACAAATGTCATATTATGTATATATACAGTGTTGTAACAATGTGCAAATGGTTAAAGTACGAAAGGGAAAATAAATAAGCATAAATATGGGTTGTATTTACAATGGTGTTTGTTCTTCACTGGTTGACCTTTTCTTTTGGCAACATGTCACAAATCTTGCTGCTGTGATGGCACACTGTGGTATTTCACCCAATAGATATGGGAGCTTATCAAAATCGGGTTTGTTTTCGAATTCTTGGTGGATCTGTGTAATCTGAGGGAAATATGTGTCTCTAATATGGTCATACATTTGGCAGGAGGTTAGGAAGTGCAGCTCAGTTTCCACCTAATTTTGTGGGCAGTGTGCACATAGCCTGTCTTCTCTTGAGAGCCAGGTCTGCCTACGGCGGCCTTCCTCAATAGCAAGGCTATGCTCACTGAGTCTCTGTTTAAGGCCAAATAGCATTCTAGTTTGCTCAGTTTTTTTGTTAATTCTTTCCAATGTGTCAAGTAATTATCTTTTTGTTTTCTCATGATTTGGTTGGGTCTAATTGTGTTGCTGTCCTGGGGCTCTGTGGGGTGTGTTTGTGTTTGTGAACAGAGCCCCAGGACCAGCTTGCTTAGGGAACTCTTCTCCAGGTTCATCTCTGTCACGACTTCCTCCGAAGTTGGTGCCTCTCCTTGTTCGGGCGGCGTTCGGCGGTCGACGTTACCGGCTTTCTAGCCTCCACCGATCTACATTTCTTTTTCCATTTGTTTTGTCTGTATTGTACACACCTGGTTCCCATTACGTTTGAATTATTTCCCTATTTAACCCTCTGGAGCCATCATAGTTTTGTGCGTGGTTATTGTTGTCAGTTGTCTCGTTCATGTGATTCTGAAATTTTCGTTCTCCTTGTTGGAAGATTATTTTTGAATAAAGTTACTATTATTACTCATCTCTGTGTCCTGCGCCTGACTGCGCCTTACCCACATCACCTAGACTCTGACAATCTCTCTGTAAGTGATGGCTTTGTTATGGAAGGTTTGGGAATTGCTTCCTTTTAGGTGGTTGTAGAATTTAACGTCTCTTTTCTGGATTTTGATAATTAGCGGGTATCGGCCTAATTCTGCTCTGCATGCATTATTTGGTGTTTTACGTTGTACACAGAGGATATTTTTGCAGAATTCTGAATGTGGAGTCTCAATTTGGTGTTTGTCCCATTTTGTGAATTCTTGGTTGGTGAGTGGACCCCAGACCTCACAACCATAAAGGGCAATGGGTTCTATAACTGATTCAAGTATTTTTAGCCAGATCCTAATTGGTGTGTCAAATTTTCTGTTCCTTTGAAAGGCATAGGATGCCCTTCTTGCCTTGTCTCTCAGATCTTTCACAGCTTTGTGGAAGTTACCTGTGGTGCTGATGTTTAGGCCAAGGTATGTATCGTTTTTTGTGTGCTCTAGGGCAACGGTGTCTAGATGGAATTTGTATTTGTGGTCCTGACGACTGGACCTTTTTTGGAACACCATTATTTTTGTCTTACTGAGATTTACTGTCAGGGCCCAGGTCTGACAGAATCTGTGCAGAAGATCTAGGTGCACCAGATCATCAGCAAACAGTAGACATTTAACTTCAGATTCTAGTACAGTGAGGCCGGGTGGTGCAGACTTTTCTAGTGCCGTCGCCAATTCATTGATATATATGTTGAAGAGGGTGGGGCTTAAGCTGCTTCCCTGTCTCACCCTACTGCCCCGTGGGAAGAAATGTGTGTTTTTTGCCTATTTTAACCGCACACTTGATGTTTGTGTACATGGATTTTATAATGTCGTATGTTTTTCCCCGAACACCGCTTTCCATCAATTTGTATAGCAGACCCTCATGCCAAATTAATTAATTTTGAAATCAACAAAGCATGAGAAGATTTTGCCTTTGCCTTTGTTTTGGTTTGTTTGTTTGTCAATTGGGGTGTGCAGGGTGAATATGTGGTCTGTCGTACGATAATTTGGTAAAAAGTCCATTTGACATTTGCTCAGTACATTGTTTTCACTGAGGAAATGTACGAGTCTGCTGTTAATGCGGAGGATTTTCCCAAGGTTGCTGTTGATGCATATCCCATGGTAGTTATTGGGGTCAAATTTGTCTCCACTTTTGTGGATTGGGGTGATCAGTCCTTGGTTCCAAATATTGGGGAAGATGCCAGAGCTAAGGATGATGTTAAAGAGTTTTAGTATAGCCAATTGGAAGTTTGTGGTCTGTATATTTTATCATTTCATTGAGGATACCGTCAACACCACAGGCCTTTTTGGGTTGGAGGGTTTTATTTTGTCCTGTAGTTCATTCAAGGTAATTCGAGAATCCAGTGGGTTCTGGTAGTCTTTAATAGTTGATTCTAAGATGTGTATTTGATCATGTATATGTTTTTGCTGTTTGTTCTTTGTTATAGAGCCAAAAAGATTGGAGAAGTGGTGTACTCATACACTGCCATTTTGGATAGATAATTCTTTGTGTTGTTTGTTTAGTGTTTTCCAATTTTCCCAGAAGTGGTTGGAGTCTATGGATTCTTCAATTACATTGAGCTGATTTCTGATGTGCTATTCCTTCTTTTTCCGTAGTATATTTCTGTATTGTTTTAGTAATTCATCATAGTGAAGGTGTAGACTCAGGTTTTCCGGGTCTCTGTGTTTTTGGTTGGACAGGTTTCCCAATTTCTTTCTTAGATTTTTGCATTCTTCATTAAACCATTTGTCATTGTTGTTCATTTTCTTCAGTTTTCTATTTGAGATTTTTAGATTTGATAGGGAAGCTGAGAGGTAAAATATACAGTACTGTTAAGATTTTCTACTGCCAAGTTCCTCACTCCATCCCTCCTATCCTTCCTCACTCCATCCCTCCTATCCTTCCTCACTCCATCCCTCCTATCCTTCCTCACTCTATCCCTCCTATCCTTCCTCACTCTATCCCTCCTATCCTTCCTCACTCCATCCCTCCTATCCTTCCTCACTCCCTCCCTCCTATCCTTCCTCACTCCATCCCTCCTATCCTTCCTCACTCTATCCCTCCTATCCTTCCTCACTCCATCCCTCCTATCCTTCCTCACTCCATCCCTCCTATCCTTCCTCACTCCATCCCTCCTATCCTTCCTCACTCCATCCCTCCTATCCTTCCTCACTCCAACCCTCCTATCCTTCCTCACTCCATCCCTCCTATCCTTCCTCACTCCAACCCTCCTATCCTTCCTCACTCCATCCCTCCTATCCTTCCTCACTCCAACCCTCCTATCCTTCCTCACTCCATCCCTCCTATCCTTCCTCACTCCCTCCCTCCTATCCTTCCTCACTCCATCCCTCCTATCCTTCCTCACTCCATCCCTCCTATCCTTCCTATCTCCTTCCCTTTAACTGAATAGAAATGTGGAGCGTGGGAAGAAGAGTAACGGAAGAGAGCAAATAGAAAATATCGGTTTGCGTGGCTTTTTTTTCTTTCTCGCCCCCTGGATACGTTACTGCCAGGTGAATCCCATCATCTGTAAGAGGCTGGGTTGATAGCTGGCTGCACGTCGGTTGTAAGTCATTCTCAACACGCACACAAACACACACACAGCTATGGGGCCCTGCAGCTTAGCTTACATCATCCTCTGATCTGTGTGTGTTTCTGGAGGAGGGCCGGGAGAGGAGACGATTGACAAACACACACATCTTGAAAGCAGCCTGGCTTTATTCCTAGCAGCCAAGACCACTGCGAGTGTGAACGTTCTTGCCAAATATAGGCTACAGACAGGCAGAACAATAGACATGGTCTGAGGTGTAACAACTATGTTACTAATTGTTAATACACAGCAATTACATGGCATGCTACTTTACTCAAGAATATCATCAAGGGCCAAGCTAAACCCTATATTCGATCTTGACATATCACCCATCCCCTTCCAATCCTTTGTCTTTGTTGGGAAAAGGGGTGTCTTCTCTCCCTCACTCCTCTACACACACACATACATACACCGCTGGTTTTGGGAGTGGAGCCCTCCTCTCTGGGGTGGGTGGGGAGCCCCCTTTGGCTGTTCTTTCCCACCTTTTTCTTCAGTGTTCTGTGGTCAGTCTTGGATCCTCCAGTAAAGTGTCTTAATTAGGCCTATTGTAGCTGATTTTATGTCAAGCACCGTGGTGAAGTGGTGAATTATACCTCAGACACACCGCTATTACTGGGCTGGAGAAATGACAACGTCTGGGATTTTAAAGAACGTGAACTCCAGTTTAGTACCATTGGTAAACCAAATCAATGTCATCGATGAATGGTTGTCAAGCTGTGGTATGAGCATAAAGACGTACATTCAGAAAGTCATAAAACCCCTTGACTTTTTCCACATTGTCTTACGTTACAACCTTATTCTAAAATGTATTAAATTGTTTTTTTCCTCATCAATCTGCACACAATACCCCATGATGACATTCAGACATTTTTGCAAAAAAAGTAAAAATTATAAATGATATCACATTGACATAAGTATTCAGACCCTTTACTCAGTACTTTGTTGAAGCACCTTTGGCAGCGATTACAGCCTAGCGTCTTCTTGGGTATGACGCTACAATTTTGGCACACCTGTATTTGGGGAGTTTCTCCCATTCTTCTCTGCAGATCCTCTCAAGCTGTGTCAGGTTGGATGGGGAGCATTGCTGCACAGCTATTTTCAGGTCTCTCCAGAGATGTTCGATTGGGTTCAAGTCCGGGCTCTGGCTGGGCCACTCAAGGACATTCAGAGACTTGTCCCGAAGCCACTCCTGCGTTGTCTTGGCTGTGTGGTTAGGGTCGTTGTCCTGTTGGAAGGTGAACCTTCACCCCAGTCTGAGGTCCTGAGCAGGTTCTCATCAAAGATACCTCTGTACTTTGCTCCATTCATCTTTCCCTCGATCCTGACTAGTCTCCCAGTAACTGCCTCTGAAAAAAATTCCCACAGCTGGAGCTCTGTCAGAGTGACCATCAGGTTCTTGGTCAACTCCCTGACCAAGGCCCTTCTCCCCCGATTGCTCAGTTTAGCCGGGCGGCCAGCTCTAGAAAGAGTCTTGGTGGTTCCAAACTTCTTCCATTTAAGAATAATGGAGGCCACTGTATTCTTGGGGACCTTCAATGTTGCAGAAATGTTTTGGTACCCTTCCCCAGATCTGTGCCTCGACACAATCCTGTCTCGGAGCTCTACGGACAATTCCTTCGACCTCATGGCTTGGTTTATGTTCTGACATGCAATGTCAACTGTGGGACCTTATATAGACAGGTGTGTGCCTTTCCAAATCATGTTCAATCAATTGAATTTACCACAAGTGGAATCCAATGAAGTTGTAGAAACATCTCAAGGATGATCAATGGAAACAGGATGCACCTGAGCTTAATTTCGAGTCTCATAGCAAAGGGTCTGAATACTTATGTAATTAAGGTATTTCTTCTTCTATTTCTGTTAGCAAAAATGTCTAAAAACCTGTTTTCACTTTGTCATTATGGTGTATTGTGTGTAGATTGATGAGGAATTTGTTTTAATTTAATCTATTTTAGAATAAGGCTGTGCCGTAACAAAATGTGGAAAAAGTCAAGGGGTCTGAATACTTTCCGAATGCACTGTATATAGTCACACACACGCTATCCCCCTCTCTCTCTCTCTCTCTCTCTCTCTCTCTCTCTCTCTCTCTCTCTCTCTCTCTCTCTCTCTCTCTCTCTCTCTCTCTCTCTCTCTCTCTTTCTCTCTCTTTTTCTTTCTCTCAAACACACACACATAGTGGGAGGCTGCAGTCATCCATGACATTCGGTCATGAATTCACTCAGGGCCTTGTGCCATCATGTCTTCATCTGGACCATGGATGATAAGAAACCGAGAGACGTTCTGTCATGAATTCACTCAGGGCCTTGTGTTAACAAACCTCCAAACGAGCTTCAATGCCATACAACACTCCTTCCGTGGCCTTCAACTGCTCTTAAACTCTAGTAAAACTAAATGCATGCTTTTGAACCGATCGCTGTCGGCACCTGCCCGCCCGACTAGCATCACTACTCTGGACGGTTCTGACTTAAAATATGTTGACAACTACAAATACCTAGATGTCTGGCTAGACTGTAAACTCTCCTTCCAGACTCATATTAAACATCTCCAATCCAAAATTAAATCTAAAATCGGCTTCGTATTTCGCAACAAAGTCTCCTTCATTCACGCCGTCAAACATACCCTCGTAAAACTGACTATCCTACCGATCCTCGACTTCGGCGATGTCATTTACAAAACAGCCTCCAACACTCTACTCAGCAAACTGGATGCAGTCTATCACAGTGCCATCTGTTTTGTCACCAAAGCCCCATATACCACCCACCACTGCGACCTGTATGCTCTTGTCAGCTGGCCCTCGCTACATATTCGTCCCCAGACCCACTGGCTCCAGGTCATCTATAAGTCTTTGCTAGGTAAAGCTCCGCCTTATCTCAACTCACTGGTCACGATAACAACTCCCACCCGTAGCACGCGCTCCAGCAGGTATATCTCACTGGTCATCCCCAAAGCCAACATCCCCAAAGCCCTTTGGCCGCCTGTCCTTCCAGTTCTCTGCTGCCAATGACTGGAACGAATTGCAAAAATGGATGAAATTGGAGACTTATATCTCCCTCACTAACTTTAAACATCATCTATCTGAGCAGCTAAACGATCGCTGCAGCTGTACACAGCCCATCTGTAAATAGCCCATCCAACCTACCTACCTCATCCCCATAACTTTTTTGCTCTTTTGCACACCAGTATTTCTACTTGCACATCATCATCTGCACATCTATCACTCTAGTAGTTAATTTGCTAAATTGTAATTACTTCACTACTATGGCCTATTTATTGCCTTACCTCCTCAGTGTATATAGACTATAGACGTTTTTTCTATTGTGTTATTGACTGTATGTTTGTTTATTCCATGTGTAACTCTGTGTTGTTGTTTGTGTTGCACTACTTTGCTTTGTCTTGGCCAGGTCGCAGTTGTAAATGAGAACTTGTTCTCAACTAGCCTACCTGGTTAAATAAAGGTGAAATTTTAAAAAATATGTCTTCATCTGGACCATGGATGATGAGAGACCGAGAGACGTTCTGTCATGAATTCACTCAGGGCCTCAGATCTCTCTCAGAGGACTCCGCCTTCATCGCCTCAGCTCTCCAAAGACAAATTATGCATCTCAAATGGCACCCTATTCCCTATAGGGCTCTGGTCAAAAGTAGTACACTATATAGGGAATAGGGTGCCATTGGGATGCAGACAGAGTTTATGCTCCTCTCCACATGGCACACTATTAGCAGCCCCTTTATTTTGGGCATTTCAACCACTTTTGTGGACTTTGCACTTTTTTTCTTCCAGATCTTGACAGATGTAGCCTTACTGTGTATCTTCAGATCTGTTTAGGCAATTGTCTTATTGTCTCATGTAGCTTGTTGGGTCACTAGCCTGAATGAGATGACAGATTGACGGATCACTCATCTGTCTCAGTGTCTGTTGAGCGGTGGAAAAGGTCAAGGGGCTGTCTTTCCTCCTTTCTCCTTCTTTCTGCCAAGTCTTTCTTTCCTCCTCCATCGATAACATCAGTGTGACAGCCACCAGACCCAGAGCCAAGGGAGAACAATATGCTGTGACCCTAAGTACCGCCCTCCAGCTCCGCTTCTGGTACAGGCCCCTTCTCCCAGTAGGCTGTGTGGGTGGGAGGCCAGGCGGTCGCCCTTCATGGCCCCTTTGTCCCCGGCCCGAATTAATCCCTGGGCTGTGACTCAATACAAATGATCCGCTGTTGTCCATGCTTCACTCTGCACTGTGTGTACCACCAACTATGAGCAACTAGCCATGTGACTGAAGACTTAGGCCTGCTATGGTGAGGGTGGATGTGGTATCTTGTGTGTGTGTGTGTGTGTGTGTGTGTGTGTGTGTGTGTGTGTGTGTGTGTGTGTGTGTGTGTGTGTGTGTGTGTGTGTGTGTGTGTGTGTGTGTGTGTGTGTGCGTGCGTGCGTGCGTGCGTGCGTGCGTGCGTGTGCGTGTGCGTGTGCATGCCTACATTTGAGTGTGTGTCTGTGACAGGGAAAGAGAGGGAGAGAGAGAGAGAAAGAGAAAGAAAGAGAGTGGGAGGTAGGGTCAGCACCCGGGAGGTTCTCCAAACCAGTAGAGTAGAATGAGTAGTAAATTAGGCATTGCTATAATTATCCTGTTAGATTGGGTTGTGCATCACAGAGTCACATGACCCTTTCTGGTCAGCCTCTGCTTTTGTTTTCTTAGAAGGCGTATTACCCTGACTCCCAGCAGTACTGTACATGTATTCATGTTTTCTTAGAAGGCGTATTACCCTGACTCCCAGCAGTACTGTACATGTATTCATGTTTTCTTAGAAGGTGTATTACCCTGACTCCCAGCAGTACTGTACATGTATTCATGTTTTCTTAGAAGGCGTATTTCCCTGACTCCCAGCAGTACTGTACATGTATTCGTGTTTTCTTAGAAGGCATATTACCCTGACTCCCAGCAGTACTGTACATGTATTCATGTTTTCTTAGAAGGCGTATTACCCTGACTCCCAGCAGTACTGTACATGTATTCATGTTTTCTTAGAGGCGTATTACCCTGACTCCCAGCAGTACTGTACATGTATTCATGTTTTCTTAGAAGGCGTATTACTCTGACTCCCAGCAGTACTGTACATGCATTCATGTTTTCTTAGAAGGCGTATTACCCTGACTCCCAGCAGTACTGTACATGTATTCATGGATGCCAAGGGAAGCCAGGCTTCCCCAAAAAATGTACCTAGAAAAAAAGAATAAAAAACATACAACATGTCTCTTTCCTCTCTCCGTGTTTCAAAAATGTCCGTCAATTTGCAAGAGGCTGCTGAATGTATCTCACCAGAGAAAGCATCCGAGCGAACAAAACAGCACCCCTCTGTCTCAGTATGTGTAGGGTATCTATCTGATGCTGTCTGGTCAGAAAGAGCATTATACCGCCGTGGCATTGAATGCAAGTGAAGCCAGCGAGCATTTGGCCTCCCTTAATATTTTTTTTTTTTTAAGATAATAGGCAATCAGCATTGAGCTAAACTGAGTAGGCTCAGCTGAGAATGGTCCTGGCGCACCAAACAAAGTGTCAAGGGAAGCCAATTTGGATTTGGCTTCAGACCAATCACATCACAAACCAGCTAAACATCATTATAGACAGAAAAAAACTTGGATTGTTGCATCTCGTTGTGTTGTTGTCTTCCGGTGGCTAGCTAGCTAGCTAAAATCTTCCGTTTCCTAAATTAGCCATGGATGGAGATAGAGATTTGGACTTGTGGTTTTACTTAATTCTATGTACTGGCCAATGACTATAACAGCGATTCTGATCTAACCATAAATTACTACATTGTGCCCCTGGCCTGACAGGATGGAAGTTCAACATGTAGCCAGATGTAGTATGCTAATGTTAACTAGCTGGCCTGGCGTATCGTTGCCCATGAAAGGAAGTTAGTTTAGCAAGCAAGTATTTTAGCCAGGTAGCGTAGGACAACAAAAACTAAAAGCTTGTACTGTATGACAGAGTCATAGACCGTTTAGGCAACATGAAAGAGTAGGATGGCATTGGTGTTTCTCTACAAGTAGGGTGAGTCAACATGTTTTTCTACTTGCACGCACACACACACACAGACACAGATATCAGTCCCATGGACAGCCACAACATATTTAGCTTACGTTGATTGGACTAAATAGTTTTTGTCATCTTTTAGGTGTCACTGTATTAGACTAAGCAGAGGTGATTAGATGTTGAAATGGTGCTGGAATAGTGGAGGAAGCTGTGACTCTGTGGTTCTAAATCAATAGTTGTTTAGTAGTCAGAAAATGTTGTAAACATTACCTTGCTTGACCATGCTGTAGGTCATGTAACTGTTTGTTACATTCAATATGTTTTGTGGACTTCACCGGACAGATGTTGCTCTCCGGTTTTGTAATGAAACAAATGTGTGGTTGAATTTATTCTGCCACTGTGTCTTCTTATTGTCTCGGCCTTAAGTCTATATATAACGGTGTTAAGGCATATTAACTAATTACAGAGCAACAACACAATTATCACAACACACAGGTTGTAATATGTTATGTTATGGATTGGCTTCCCCAGTGATTTTACCCACGTACCACCACTGACTCCCAGGGGTCCCCAAGGACCCCTGGCCCCGCCTGTCAGTGTGTGTGTGTGTGTGTGTGTGTGTGTGTGTGTGTGTGTGTGTGTGTGTGTGTGTGTGTGTGTGTGTGTGTGTGTGTGTGTGTGTGTGTGTGTGTGTGTGACACCCTCCCACCCCCGGCAACCTACGCGCCCCAGTAAGTCTACTGTTGCAAAATTGTGTTAATTTACCCAGCCAGTACTATTAACCATATTATATCAAATAACTGCCACAGACAATTGGCCAGCCAGCGCCGTGACTTCATTTTAATTGATTTCCTTACATGCTCTCAGCCCGCGGTGATTCAGTTTCATCTGACAGAATGTTTATTAAAGGTTCATTGCATAAAGAAATAAATAGATATTGTTGGGCCGGTTTATATGAGCTTTGAAGGAGCGGAGGGTAGTCGTGGGTAACCTCACTGTTTTAATATAAGCCAGTGAGGAAGAGTTCAGTTCACTTGTGATTACAGTCGGTTTCAGGTTTAACCAAGGGGCTGAAGGATTACCTTAACTGCCTTCCCTGGTGTGTGCGTGCGTGTTTGTGCATGCGTGTCTGGTTTGTGTGTGTGTGTGTGTATATATTTGTTTGTGTATACACCCTGGCTATGCCTAAGCAAACACTACAGTCAACAATTTAGGTAGATTTGATTCAGTTGTATATACTGTATATGTGTGCAGTTGAGTGCTGATCAAATGCAGACACATTGGCCAAAATGAGGTGTTTTTTATGTCTCACTTCAAGTGTAAATGCTGTGAGGAGACCCCAGGAACATGTCTCACTTCAAGTGTAAATGCTGTGAGGAGACCCCAGGAACATGTCTCACTTCAAGTGTAAATGCTGTGAGGAGACCCCAGGAACATGTCTCACTTCAAGTGTAAATGCTGTGAGGAGACCCCAGGAACATGTCTCACTTCAAGTGTAAATGCTGTGAGGAGAACCCAGGAACATGTCTAACTTCAAGTGTAAATGCTGAGAGGAGAACCCAGGAACATGTCTCACTTCAAGTGTAAATGCTGAGAGGAGAACCCAGGAACATGTCTAACTTCAAGTGTAAATGCTGTGAGGAGAACCCAGGAACATGTCTCACTTCAAGTGTAAATGCTGTGAGGAGACCCCAGGAACATGTCTCACTTCAAGTGTAAATGCTGTGAGGAGACCCCAGGAACATGTCTTACTTCAAGTGTAAATGCTGTGAGGAGAGGAGACCCCAGGAACATGTCTCACTTCAAGTGTAAATGCTGTGAGGAGACCCCAGGAACATGTCTCACTTCAAGTGTA
Organism: Salvelinus namaycush; assembly: GCF_016432855.1. Classification (NCBI taxonomy): domain Eukaryota; kingdom Metazoa; phylum Chordata; class Actinopteri; order Salmoniformes; family Salmonidae; genus Salvelinus; species Salvelinus namaycush. The sequence continues at coordinate 12,738,003 of NC_052348.1, forward strand.
AATGCTGAGAGGAGAACCCAGGAACATGTCTAACTTCAAGTGTAAATGCTGTGAGGAGACCCCAGGAACATGTCTCACTTCAAGTGTAAATGCTGTGAGGAGAGGAGACCCCAGGAACATGTCTCACTTCAAGTGTAAATGCTGAGAGGAGAACCCAGGAACATGTCTAACTTCAAGTGTAAATGCTGTGAGGAGACCCCAGGAACATGTCTCACTTCAAGTGTAAATGCTGTGAGGAGAGGAGACCCCAGGAACATGTCTCACTTCAAGTGTAAATGCTGTGAGGAGAGGAGACCCCAGGAACATTGCTGTAAGGAGACCCCTGGAACGTTTCAGCCCTTACCAGCTGTCTCAGTCTTACAGGCATGCTGTTTGGCCCACAGAAAATACCACTAATCATATTTTTGTGTTTGAGGGCACAATATGCTGAAACAGGCAGTGTGCACACACACACACAAACACACACACACACACGTTCACGTAGGTTCCAGCAGCCTGCCTGCCGCTCTCATGTCCCTATGCCTTGAGGGAGGAAGAGGAAGAGAGGAGGAGAGGAGGGGGCTTCGGTATAATCACTTGTTAGAGGTCTGGCTTGGATCCCCCAGTTTCTCTCCTCTTAGGCAGCCTCTTCTCCCATGGACCCTCTCTCTCTCTCTCGCTGCCTCTCTCTTTCTCTCTCTCGCTGTCTCTCTCACTGTCTCTCTCTCTCTCTCTCTCTCTCTCTCTCTCTCTCTCTCTCTCTCTCTCTCTCTCTCTCTCTCTCTCTCTCTCGCTGCCTCTCTCTTTCTCTCTCGCTGCCTCTCTCTTTCTCTCTCTCGCTGTCTCTCTCTCGCTGTCTCTCTTTCTTTCTTTCTCTCTCTCTCTCTCTCTCTCTCTCTCTCTCTCTCTCTC
>NC_052348.1:12743893-12783893 GCF_016432855.1 Salvelinus namaycush
AATTATTTTAAAATGACAAAGCTGTAAAACATTATCCTATATATAAACCATCAACTTAGTGAATACGATTGGTGTTTAATATGACAATTTCATCATGAAAAATCCTTTATATATTTTTGTTTGTCAATATGTATTTGTTGTCAGTGTTTTGGTGTCAAACTGGTGGCAGGTGAGAAAAAAGTAAATAGTTGGAAGAGTTGCAGGGTTATTGAAAATAATTAATTAGGCTATTTTCTCTTGAACCATCTACCATCTACTAGGGTCTACTAGACATTGATGGACAATATGGACACAGATATGATACATGAATGCTCTACAGTATATAAATACATGATGTACACTTATTCAAGTATACATTTACGAAGTTGCTATAGATTACCATAGATTTTCTGAACCTTTTAAGGATCCAACTCTTTTTTTCAATTTTTGCCTAAAATGACATGTCAAAATCTAATTGCCTGTAGCTCAGGACCTGAAGCAAGGATATGCATATTCTTAATACCATTTGAAAGGAAACACTGAAGTTTTGTGGAAATGTGAAATTAATGTAGGAAAATATAACACATTAGATCTGGTAAAAGATAATACAAAGAAAAAACACACGGTTTTTTTGTACCGTCATCTTTGAAAACCAAGAGAAAGGCCATAATGTATTATTCGAGCCCAGGCACAATTTAGATTTAGGACACTAGATGGCAGCAGTGTATGTGCAAAGTTTAAAAATCTGTTATTTTCTTTCACTGTAATAGCTACTGTACATTGGACAGTGCAGTTAGATTAACAAGTATTGAAGCTTTCTGCCCATATCAGATCTATGTCTATGTCCTGGGAATTTGTTTTGTTACTTACAACCTCATGCCCTACGTAGGCGGCTAGTCTGCCGGTAGGCCGAGTTAGAGAAACAAGACAATGGCCTCTCCGGTGTTTCTTGCTGTTACCGGTTGGGTTAATTAATATCCTCCAATGAGAGATGAGAAGTGCGCTGAACAGGGCTCATAATTTTGCTCAAGGAAACCGTAAACTGACCTAAGACCAGAATATGAAATGGAGTGTGAACATGAACACATTCAGCAGACAGTGGACGTTTAAGGCTAGTACGCGTCCTAGACGACTGCAAAGCTAGGACTACGTTGAAAGAATGCTGTTTTTTAGATGATTATGAAGCCAAGCTTAATGATCAAATCAAATCAAACTTTATTTGTCACATGCAACGAATACAACAAGTGTAGACTTTAATGTGAAATGCTTACTTACAAGCCCTTAACCAACAGTGCAGTTCAAGAAGAGTTAAGAAAATATTTACCAAATAAACTAAAGTAAAAGAATATATAAAGTAACACAGTAACATAACAATAACGAGGCTATATACAGGGGGTACCGAGTAAGTGTGCAGGAGTACAGGTTAGAGGTAACTTGTACATGCAGGTAGGGGTGAAGTGACTATGCATAGATAATTAACAGCGAGTAGCAGCAGTGTACAAAACAAATGGAGGGGGGGGGGGGGGGTCAATGTAATAGTCCGGTGGTCATTTGATTAATTGTTCAGCTGTCTTATGGCTTGGGAGTACAAGCTGTTAAGGAGCCGTTTGGTCCTAGACTTGATGCTCCGGTACTGCTTGTCGTGCGGTAGCAGAGAAAACAGTCTATGACTTGGGTGACTGGAGTCTCTGACAATTTTATGGGCTTTCCTCTGGCACCGTCTATTATATAGGTCCTGGATTGCAGGAAGCTTGGCCCCAGTGATGTACTGGGCCGTACGCATTACCCTCTGTAGCGCCTTACGGTCAGATGCCGAGCAGTTGACATACCAGGCGGTGATGCAACCGGTCAGGATGCTCTCGATGGTGCAGCTGTATAACTTTTTGAGGATCTGGGGACCCATGTCAAATCTTTTCAGTCTCCTGAGGGGGAAAAGGTTTTGTTGTGCCCTCTTCACAACTGTCTTTGTGTGTTTGGACCATAATAGATCGTTGGTGATGTGGACACAAAGGAACTTGAAACTCTCGACCCGCTCCACTACAGCCTCATCGATGTTAATGAGGGCCTGTTCGGCCCGCCTTTTCCTGTACTCCACGATCAGCTCCTTTGTCTTGCTCACATTGAGGGAGAGGTTGTTGTCCTGGCACCACACTGCCAGTTCTTTGACCTCCTCCCTATAGGCTGTCTCATTGTTGTCTTTGATCAGGCCTACCAATGTTGTGTCATCAGCAAACTTAATGATGGTGTTGGAGTCGTGTTTAGCCACGCAGTCGTGGGTGAACAGGGAGTACAGGAGGGGACTAAGTACACACCCCTGAGGGGCCCCAGTGTTGAGGATCAGTGTGGCAGACGTGTTGTTGCCTACTCCTACCACCAGGGGGCGGCCCATCAGGAAGTCCAGGATCCAGTTGCAGAGGGAGGTGTTTAGTCCCAGGGTCCTTACCTTAGTGAGGAGCTTCTTGGGCACCACGGTGTTGAATGCTGAGCTGTAGGGAATGAACAGCATTCTCACATAGGTGTTATTTTTGTGCAGGTGGGAAAGGGCAGTGTGGAGTGCGATTGAGATTGCGTCATCTGTGGATCTTTTGGGGCGGTATGCGAATTGGAGTGGGTCTAGGGTATCCGGGAGGATGCTGTTGATGTGAGCCATGACCAGCCTTTCAAAGCACTTCATGGATACCGACGTGAGTGCTACGGGGCGGTAATCATTTAGGCAGGTTACCTTCGCTTCCTGGTACAGTAAAATATCAGGTGAAAACCCAAAGAGACACAAATGAAGGAATCAATCGAACACAGTCAGGGATGTGTTGGAGTGTAAGAGCTATCCAATATTTGGTTATGCTTGACGTCTGAGGGTGATTTAGGTGTTCTGAAGAGCCAACTGCCATGTTACCCAGACTCCTCTAACCTTAATGAAAAAGTATGAAGAAGTCTAGTCTCTCCAGATAGTCCTTTTTCTTTCTTTCTTTCCTTCCTTCATTCAGCTTTTCCCTCTCCTCCCCCTCCTCTCTCTCTCTCTCCCCAATTTCTCTCTTCATCTCTCCCTCTTTCTCTCCCTCTCCCCCCCCCCCCCCCCCCCCTCTCTCCTCCTGGCTGTGAATAGTGTGTTGTGGCTCTGGATGATGAAGTTTCAGGCTGACGTGGATGTGCTATCCATTACAGGCAGGGTGCACACACACACACACACACACACACACACACACACACACACACACACACACACACACACACACACACACACACACACACACACACACACACACACACACACACACACACACACACACACACACACAGAGAGAGATAAATCACCTTATCAGGCCATGCCTCCCCCTACCTTCTCCCCACAGAGCACAGGGAGCAGAGCAGGCCAGGGGGGAAATCCATCAAGCTCCACAAAATGGGACACGAGTCAGAGTCCCACATCATTCCTTCCCAACATTACACTACCTCTATCTGTACTAGACTACTGTATGACTGACTGAACACCTGCCTAACACAGCTTAACACATATCATTGTAGTGCTTTACCTGCTACACTATCAACACCTACAGTTGAAGTCAGAAGTTTACATACACCTAAGCCAAATACATTTAAACTCAGTTTTCACAATTCCTGACATTTAATCCTAGTAAAAATGTCCTATCTTAGGTCAGTTAGGATCAGCACTTTATTTTAAGAATGTGAAATGTCAGAATAATAGTAGAGAGAATGATTTATTTCAGCTATTATTTATTTCATCACATTCCCAGTGGGTCAGAAGTTTACATACACTCAATTAGTATTTGGAGCATTGCCTTTAAATTGTTTAACTTGGTGTCAAACGTTTCGGGTAGCCTTCCACAAGCGTCCCACAATAAGTTGGGTGAATTTTGGCCCATTCCTCCTGACAGAGCTGGTGTAACTGAGTCAGGTTTGTAGGCCTCCTTGCTCACAAACGCTTTTCAGTTCTGCCCACAGATTTTCTATGGGATTGAGGTTAGGTCTTTGTGATGGCCACTCCAATACCTTGACTTTGTTGTCCTTAAGCCATTTTGCCACAACGTTGTCCATTTGGAAGACACATTTGCGACCAAGCTTTAACTTCCTGACTGATGTCTTGAGATGTTGCTTCAATATATCCACATCATTTTCCTACCTCATGATGCCATCTGTTTTGTGAAGTGCACCAGTCCCTCCTGCAGCAAAGCACCCCCACCACATGATGCTGCCACCCCCGTGCTTCACGGTTGGGATGGTGTTCTTCGGCTTGCAAGCTTCCCCCTTTTTCCTCCAAACATAACGATGGTAATTTTGACCAAACAGTTCTATTTCTGTTTTATCAGACCAGAGGACATTTGTCCAAAAAGTACGATCTTTGTCCCCATGTGCAGTTGCAAACCGTAGTCTGGCATTTTTATGGCGGTTTTGGAGCAGTGGCTTCTTCCTTGCTGAGCGGCCTTTCAGGTTATGTCGATATAGGACTCGTTTTACTGTGGATATAAATACTTTTGTACCTGTTTCCTCCAGCATCTTCACAAGGTCCTTTGCTGTTGTTCTGGGATTGATTTGCACACTTCTCACCCATGTGCGTTCATCTCTAGGAGACAGAACGCATCTCCTTCCTGAGCGGTATGACGGCTGCGTGGTCCCATGGTGTTTTTACTTGCATACTATTGTTTGTACAGATGAACGTGGTACCTTCACGCGTTTGGAAATTGCTCCCAGGGATGAACCAGAGTTGTGGAGGTCTACAATTTTTTTTCTGAGGTCTTGGCTGATTTCTTTTGATTTTCCCATGATGTCCAGCAAAGAGGCACTGAGTTGGAAGGTAGGCCTTGAAATACATCCACAGGTACACCTCCAATTGACTCAAATTATGTCAATTAGCCTATCAGAAGCTTCTAAAGCCATGACATCATTTTCTGGAATTTTACAAGCTGTTTAAAGGCACAGTCAACTTAGTGTATGTAAACTTCTGACCCACTGGAATTGTGATACAGTAAATTATAAGTGAAATAATCTGTCTGTAAACAATAGTTGGAAAAATTACTTGTGCCATGCACAAAGTAGATGTCCTAACCGACTTGCCAAATCTATAGTTTGTTAACTTCTCTGCGCTACTAATCCCGTTAGCGGGATCACTTTCCTAAACAACCGCTAGAATTGCAGGGCGCCAAATGCAAAAATATTACTACAAATATTTATAATCATGCAATCACAAGTGAAATATACCAAAACACAGCTTAGCTTGTTGTTAATCCACCTATCGTGTCAGATTTTGAAAATATACTTTACAGCAAAAGAAATCCAAGCTCTTGTGAGTGTAGCAATCAATGCTACAACAGCTAGCCCCAAATTAGCATGGTCACGAAAGTCATAAAAGCAATCAAATTAATCGCTTACCTTAGATAATCTTCGGATGTTTGCACTCACGAGACTCCCAGTTACACAATAAATGTTATTTTTGTTCGATAAATATTACTTTTATAACAAATTAACGCCATTTAGGTTGCGCGTTATGTTGAGAAAACTACAGCCTCGTTCCGGTCCTGAAAGGAAGAAGAAAATTCCCAAACGTATCAGATTAAAAAATATTACTAAAAATATTTATAATCATGCAATCACAAGTGAAATATACCAAAACACAGCTTAGCTTGTTGTTAATCCACCTATCGTGTCAGATTTTGAAAATATACTTTACAGCGAAAGAAATCCAAGCTTTTGTGAGTGTAGCAATCAATGCTAGAACAATTAGCCCTATATTAGCTTGGTTAGCTTGGTCACGAAAGTCAGAAAAGCAATAAAATTAATCGCTTACCTTAGATAATCTTCGGATGTTTGCACTCACGAGACTCCCAGTTACACAACAAATGTTCTTTTTGTTCGATAAATATTACTTTTATCACAAAAAAACGCCATTTGGGTTGCGCGTTATGTTCAGAAAACCAAAGCCTTGTTCCGTTCGACAAATTCCAAAAAGTATCCGTAATGGTCGTAGAAACATGTCAAATGTTTTTTATAATCAATCCTCAGGTTGTTTTTAACAAACATAATCGATAATATTTTAACCGGACCATAACCTATTCATTAAGAGACAAAAGGAAAATGGAGAGCTCCTCTCGCGCGCGCAGGAAATATTCGGAGGACACCTGACTACTTTTGAAAAATCACGCTAATTTTTCTAAATAAAAGCCTGAAACTATGTCTAAAGCCTGGTCACAGCCTGAGGAAGCCATTGGAAAAGGAATCTGGTTGATACCCCTTTAAATGGAAGAAAGACGGTCCAGGAAACACAGATTTCTTTTTAAAAATATCACTTCCAGGTTAGATTTTCTCAGGTTTTCGTCTGCAGAATACGTTTTGTTAAACTCACAGACAATATTTTGACCGTTTTGGAAACTTTGGAGTGTTTTCTATCCTAATCTGTAAATTATATGCATATTCTACGATCTGGGCCAGAGAAAATGTCAGTTTACGTTGGGAACGTTATTTTAAGAATAAAAAAAAATCTGACCCCTAGCGCTAAGAGGTTTTAACAAGTAATTTGTGGAGTGGTTGAAAAACGAGTTTTAATGACTCCAACCTAAATGTATGTAAACTTCTGACTTCAACTGTACATTTCCATCTCAATTGAGACAGTCCTCAATACATACAGCATCCATGCCATACTTTACTAAGTATTGTCTACTAACTCCTTGCAAACCTAACTTGTCCATATATTGTGTTACAGGATATAGGGGCCATACAATCATTTGAACACCAAAATAATACAAGTTATCCTGTTTGGGCTGCAAGGGGCAGTATTGAGTAGCCAGATAAAAGGTGCCCATTTCAAACGGCCTCGTACTCAATTCTTGCTCGTACAATATGCATATTATTATTATTATTATTATTATTATTATATATTATTACTATTGGATAGAAAACACTCTCTAGTTTCTAAAACCGTTTGAATTATTTCTCTGAGTGAAACAGAACTCATTCTGCAGCACACTTCCTGACCAGGAAGTGGAAAGTCTGAAATCGAGGCTCTCTTCTACTTCCTGCCTATAAATGGGCATGAGATCTATTAGTATACATGCACGTCATACACCTTCCCCTGGATGTCAAGAGGCTGTGAGAGAAGAAATGAGGTGATTATCTTGGTCTGAGATGGAACACATCATCTTGGAATGACGTGTCCCCCATTTTCGGTACTCTGAAGTGCGCGAGGTGGACAGTGGGATTGCCTTCTGTTTACCTGCCGTTATAGGCGACTACTATCTCCGGCTTTGATTTTATTTGATACATGTCACCATATCATCGTAAAGTATGTTTTTTCAATATAGTTTCATCAGATTATTGAAAATTTTTCGGGAGTTTTGCCGTGTTCCGTTCTCTTCCGTTTGTTGACATGGAGAGCGTCGTGCCACTTGGCTAGTGTGCTTGCTAAATGAAGAGGGAAAGTTGCCGTTCTAAATCCAAACAACGATTGTTCTGGACAAAGGACACCTTGTCCAACATTCTGATAGAAGATCAGCAAAAGTAAGAAACATTTTATGATGCTATTTCATATATCTGTCGTAGATGTGAACTAGTCGTCGGCGCCCAAGTGTTTCTGGCTATTGTGGTAAGCTAATATAACGCTACATTTTGTTTTCGCTGTAAAACACTTAATAAATCGGAAATATTGGCTGGAATCACAAGATGCCTGTCTTTCATTTGCTGTACACTATGTATTTTTCAGAAATGTTTTATGATGAGTAATTAGGTATTTGACGTTGGTGTCTGTAAATATTATGGCTGCTTTCGGTGCAATTTCTGATTGTAGCTGCAATGTAAACTATGATTTATACCTGAAATATGCAAATTTTTCTAACAAAACATATGCTATACAATAAATATGTTATCAGACTGTCATCTGATGAAGTTGTTTCTTGGTTAGTGGCTATTTATATCTTTATTTGGTCGAATTTGTGATAGCTACTGATGGAGTAAAAAACTGGTGGAGTAAAAAAAGTGGTGTCTTTTGCTAACGTGGTTAGCTAATAGATTTACATATTGTGTCTTCCCTGTAAAACATTTTAAAAATCGGACATGTTGGTTGGATTCACAAGATGTGTACCTTTCATATGCTGTATTGGACTTGTTAATGTGTGAAAGTTAAATATTTAAAAAAAAAAATCTTTTAAATTTCGCGCCCTGCACTTGAAGTGGCTGTTGTCATAAGTGTACCGGCGTCGGGCTGCAGCCATAAGAAGATTTATACAATGAGACACCCATTTGTGTGTAATGTACTGTAGGTCTCTCACACTCACTTAATTATGCCTATGTCTTCTCATACAAGGTTGCTAAGCAACAATAACTATAGTGACCTTTTAGAAATCAGTGGGATATGCCTCCTCCCTAATCCAAAGATCATGGCACAGACAGACAGGCAGGCAGACAGAGAGAGAGAGAGGGAGAGAGAGAAAGACAGACAGAGCCATATTGTTAACACCTGTATATAGTGAAAATGTACACTGATCAAAAATATAACAAAAATATGAACGCAATATGGAAAGTGTTGGTCCCATTTTTCATGATCTGAAAAAAAAAATCCCAGAAATGTTCCATGAGAAGGAAAAGTGTATTTCTCTCAAGTTTTGTGCACAAATTTGTTTACATCCCTGTTAGTGAACAGTGTACCCCATGGTGGTGGTGGGGTTATGGCATGGGCAGGCATAATCTACGGACAACGAACACAATTGCATTTTATCCCAGTCATGTGAAATCCATAAACTATTTTTATTACTTTTTTACCTTTATTTTAACAGGGAAGAAATTGAGACCAAAGTTGCTACAACATAAATAACAGTACATATTATACTCTATATATATATATATTTACAGTGCATTCGGAAAGTATTCAGACCCCTTGACTTTTTCCACATTTTGTTACATTACAGCCTTATTCTAAAATTGATTAAATTAATATTTTTCCTCATCAATCTACACACAATACCCCATAATGACAAAGCGAAAACTGTTTTTTAGACATTTTTGCACATTTATAAAATAAAATAAACTGAAACACCTTATTTACATAAGTATTCAGACCTTTTGCTATGAGACTTTAAATTGAGCTCAGGTGCATCCTGGTTCCATTGATCATCCTTGAGATGTTTCTACAACTTGATTGGAGTCCACCGGTGGTAAATTCAATTGATTGGACATGATTTGGAAAGGCACACACCTGTCTATATAAGGTCCCACAGTTGACAGTGCATGTCAGAGCAAAAACCCAACCATGAGGTCGAAGGAAGTGTCCGTAGAGCTCTGAGACAGGATTGTGTCGAGGCACAGATCTGGGGAAGGGTACCAAAGCATTTCTGTAGCATTGAAGGTCCCCAAGAACACAGTGGCCTCCATCATTCTTAAATGGAAGAAGTTTGGAACAACCAAGACTCTTCCTAGAGCTGGCCGCCCGGCCAAACTGAGCAATCCGGGGAGAAGGGCCTTGGTCAGGGAGGTGACCAAGAACCCAATTGTCACTCTGACAGAGCTCCAGAGTTCCTCTGTGGAGATGGGAGAACCTTCCAGAAAGACAACTGTCTCTGCAGCAATCCACCAATCAGACCTTTATGGTAGAGTGGCGAGACGGAAGACACTCCACAGTAAATGGCACATGACAGCCCGCTTGGAGTTTACCAAAAGGCACCTAAAGACTCTCAGGCCATGAGAAACAAGATTCTCTGGTCTGATGAAACCAAGATTGAACTCTTTGGCCTGAATGCCAATTGTCACGTCTGGAAGAAACCTGGCACCATCCCTACGGTGAAGCATGGTGGTGGCATCATCATGCTGTGGGTATGTTTTTCAGTGGCATGACTGGGAGACTAGTCAGGATCAAGGGAAAGATGAACGTAGCAAAGTACAGAGAGATCCTTGATGAAAACCTGCTCCAGAGCACTCAGGACCTCAGAATGGGGTGAAGGTTCACCTTTCAACAGGACAACGACCCTAACCACACAGCCAAGACAACACAGGAGTGGCTTGGGGACAAGTCTCTGAATGTCCTTGAGTGGCCCAGCCAGAGCTGGGACTTGAACCTGATCGAACATCTCTGGAGAGACATGACAATAGCTGTGCAGCAACGCTCCCCATCCAACCTGACACAGCTTGAGAGGATCTGCAGAGAAGAATGGGAGAAATTCCCCAAATACAAATGTGCCAAGCTTGTAGCGTCATATCAAAGAAGACTTGAGGCTGTAATCGCTGCCAAAGGTGCTTCAACAAAGTACTGAGTAAAGGGTCTGAATACTTACAGTACCAGTCAAACGTTTTGACACACCTACTCATTCAATTTTCTTTCATTATTTTTACTATTTTCTACATTGTAGAATAATAGTGAAGACATCAAATCTATGAAATAACACATATGGAATCATAGTAACCAAAAATATGTTAAGCAAATCAAAATATATTTTAGATTTTAGATTCTTCAAAGTAGCCACACTTTGCCTTGATGAGAGCTTTGCACACTCTTGGCATTCTCTCAACCAGCTTCGTGAGGTAGTCACCTGGAATGCATTTCAATTAACAGGTGTGCCTTGTTAAAAGTTAAATAATGGAATTTCTTTCCTTCTTAATGCGTTTGAGCCAGTCATTTGTGTTGTGACAATTTAACTTTGGTATACAGAAAATAGCCCTATTAGGTAAAAAACCATGTCCTTATTACGGCAGGGACAGCTCAAATAAGCAAAGAGAAATGACAGTCCATCATTACTTTAAGACATGAAGGTCAGTCAATACAGAAAATGTAAAAAACGTTGAAAGTTTCTTCAAGTGCAGTCATAAAAAAAAATCAAGCGCTATAATGGTACTGGCTCTGATGAGAACTGTCACAGTAAAGGAAGACCAAGAGTTACCTCTGCTGCAGAGGATAAGTTCATTAGAGTTACCAGGCTCAGAAATCGGCAATTAACTGCACCTCAGATTGCAAACCAAATAAATGCTTCACAGAGTTCAAGTAACAGACACATCTCAACATCAACTGTTCAGAGGAGACTGCGTGAAACAGGCCTTCGTGGTCGAATTGCTACAAAGAAACCACTACTAAAGGACACCAAAAGAAGAAGAGACATGCTTGTGCCAAGAAACATGAGCAATGGACATTATACCAGTGGAAATCTGTCCTTTGGTCTGATGAGTCCAAATTGGAGATTTTTGATTCCAACCGCCATGTCTTTGTGAGACGCAGAGTAGGTGAACAGATGATCTCCACATGTGTGGTTCCCATCGTGAAGCATGGAGGAGGATGGTGTGGGGGTTCTTTGCTGGTGACTCAAATTCAAGGCACACTTAACCAGCATGGCTACTACAGCATTCTGAGCGAAATGCCATCCCATCTGGTATGCGCTTAGTGGGACTATCATTTGCTTTTCAACAGGACAATGACTCAAAACACACCTCCAGGCTGTGTAAGAGCTACTTGACCAAGAAGGAGAATGATGGAGTGCTTCGTCGGATTACCTGGCCTCCACAATCACCCAACTTCAACCGAATTGAGATGGTTCCCTATAGGCTGTCTCATCGTTGTCGGTGATCAGGCCTACCACTGTTGTGTCATCAGCAAATTTAATGATGGTGTTGGAGTCGTGTTTGGCCATGCAGTCGTGGGTGAACAGGAAGTACAGGAGGGGATTAAGTAGACATCCCTGGGGGGCCCCAGTGTTGAGGATCAGCGTGGAAGACATGTTGTTGCCTACCCTTACCACCTGGGGGCGGCCCGTCAGGAAGTCCAGGATTCAGTTGCAAAGGGAGGTGTTTAGTCCCAGGGTCCTTAGCTTAGTGAGGAGCTTCTTGGGCACCATGGCGTTGAACGCTGAGCTGTAGTCAATGAACAGCATTCTCACATAGGTGTTCCTTTTGTCCAAGTGGGAAAGGGCAGTGTGGAGTGCGATTGAGATTGCATCATCTGTGGATCTGTTGTGGTGGTATGCGAATTGGAGTGGGGCTAGGGTATCCGGGAGGATGCTGTTGATGTGAGCCATGACCAGCCTTTCTAGGGAGCTTGCCATCTAAAGTTAGCTAGCTAACAGTACACTTTAGCTTAAGACATATAGCTAGCCATTTAGCTAGCTAGGTAAACAATGAACCTAGCGAGGTAAACAACGTTTAAGATCACACACGTCATGTAACGTTAGCTAACGAGCCAGACAGCTAAAGTTAGCTAGTTAAACAACAATGAACAAAGTGCCAAAAATGCCACACAGTGCTGGGGACTAACCAGCCAGGTCCAATGTTAGCTAGCTAACATTAGGCTTTAACTGGAAACAAATAATAACGTCAGCTAGGCAGCAGGTAGCCTAGTGGTTAGAGCATTGGACTAGTAACCATAAGGTTGCAAGATCAAATCCCTGAGCTGACAAGGTAAAATCGGTCGTTCTACTCCTGAACAAGGCAGTTAACCCGCTGTCATTGAAAGTAAGAATTTCTTCTTTACTGACTTGCCTACTTTTAAAAAATTATTTTGATTTGTTTAACACTTTCTTTGGTTATTACATGATTCCATATCTGTTATTTCATAGTTTTGATGGCGTCACTATTATTCTACAATGTAGAAAATAGTAAAAATAAAGAAAACCCCCTGAATGAGTAGGTGTGTCCAAACTTTTGACTGGTACTGTATGTAGATAGATACACTAAATTGACCAAAAGTATATGGACACTTTCCAAAATCATGGGCATTAATATGGAGTTGGTCCCCCCTTTGGTGCTATACCAGCCTCTACTCTTCTGGGAAGGCTTTTCACTAGATGTTGGAACATTGCTGCATCCTATGACGGTGCCACGTTGAAAGTACCAGAGCTCTTCGTTAAGGACATTTTTACTGCCAATGTTCGTCTATGGAGATTGCATGGCTGTGTGCTCGATTTTATACACCTGTCAGCAACGGGTGTGGCTGAAATAGCCGAATCCCCGAATTTGAAGGGGTGTCGACATACTTTGCCCTTGAGGAAATCCTAGAGAGGTAGCAACTAGTGTTTCACGCACATGCTCACACATACACATACACACACACACCTTGTTTTTTCCCCTTCATTTCCATACTGTCACTTTGGGGTACCCTATTGGTATTCACCAGCAGCAGGTATCTTAGAGAGTCAACGCCTTTAAAACATCTTAGCCGTTGTTTGTTCCGTCTCTAGAGGGCAGGTACAGTACACTGGGGGTTTGACAACAGACGAGAGGAATTTGCTAATTTGTTTTCCGAGGTGTATTTTGCTCTGTAAATACGTTGCTTGTGTTGTATCATGGTGTTCTATATTAGGCCTAGATCACAGTGTTGTGTTGTGTTCTGTTTATTCTGTAAGAAGGGTTTCATTTTAGTCAGAATTAATGAAACAACCTCTTTTAACTGTGTTTACATGATGTTGTCTGGTTCATGCTATTTGCCTCCTACGGTTCAATGGTGATAGAGGACTTTGTTGTCAGGTTATTCAAGGCAAAGGTACACAGGTTCAAATGATCCCTGATCTTGCTGTTGTCGTTGATGTGACATAATGGTAGGTTGATTGGACCCAGGTCTTTGTGGTACCTTTAGTATCCTGGCTGGATGTACCTTTAGTATCCTGGCTGGATGTACCTTTAGTATCCTGGCTGGATGTACCTTTTGTATCCTGGCTGGATGTACCTTTAGTATCCTGGCTGGATGTACCTTTAGTATCCTGGCTGGATGTACCTTTTGTATCCTGGCTGGATGTACCTTTAGTATCCTGGCTGGATGTACCTTTAGTATCCTGGCTGGATGTACCTTTAGTATCCTGGCTGGATGTACCTTTAGTATCTTGGCTGGATGCACCTTTAGTATCCTGGCTGGATGTACCTTTAGTATCCTGGCTGGATGTACCTTTAGTATCCTGGCTGGATGTACCTTTAGTATCTTGGCTGGATGCACCTTTAGTATCTTGACTGGATGTACCTTTAGTATCCTGGCTGGATGTACCTTTAGTATCCTGGCTGGATGTACCTTTAGTATCCTGGCTGGATGTACCTTTAGTATCCTGGCTGGATGTACCTTTAGTATCCTGGCTGGATGTACCTTTAGTATCCTGGCTGGATGTACCTTTAGTATCCTGGCTGGATGTACCTTTAGTATCTTGGCTGGATGCACCTTTAGTATCCTGGCTGGATGTACCTTTAGTATCTTGGCTGGATGCACCTGTAGTATCTTGACTGGATGTACCTTTAGTATCCTGGCTGGATGTACCTTTAGTATCCTGGCTAGATGTACCTTTAGTATCCTGGCTGGATGTACCTTTAGTATCCTGGCTGGATGTACCTTTAGTATCTTGGCTGGATGTACCTTTAGTATCTTGGCTGGATGTACCTTTAGTATCCTGGCTAGATGTACCTTTAGTATCCTGGCTGGATGCACCTTTAGTATCCTGGCTGGATGTACCTTTAGTATCCTGGCTGGATGTACCTTAGGTATCTTGGTTGGATGCGCCCTAGTGACATTTTCTTGGCAGAGATTTAAGTCCACAGGTCTGCTGTCCTGTATGTGTCCAGTGTTACTAGGTTTTGTCCGACTTTAACAGCAGACATAACACAACTCACACTACCTCTGCTTGAAATCACAATGAGACAAAGGACCAAAACAAAGAGGAACACCTAGCGAGAGATCAACGACAGTGGCTCTCATATCCTCCTGGCCATCTGAATGACAAACCAGTGTCTCTGTCCCCTTTTAAGAAATCTGTTACAAGCCAGAGACACAGACACAGACACAGAGGCCTGGGCTGAAGAGCTGTATATTTCTATTCATAATTGATGACCCAGTGCCCAGACAGACGGCACACAACACATGTAATATGGATTCACTCTGAGTTTCAGATGCATGGGTCTCGCCTGACACACCGTGTGTGTGTGTGTGTGTGTGTGTGTGTGTGTGTGTGTGTGTGTGTGTGTGTGTGTGTGTGTGTGTGTGTGTGTGTGTGTGTGTGTGTGTGTGTGTGTGTGTGTGTGTGTGTGTGGTCCTGCTGTGTGTGTTTATTCATGTTATTCTTCCTGTCTACAGTGTGGAGCTTGTTAGCACTTCAAGTGTCAGGTTGGCTTTGGTTGGGTGTTGGAGTGTCTGATTGTAGGATACAGTAGCATGGTTGGTGACTGAAATTCATTTAATGAATATTGTTTTTATAATTTTTATAGTATTTGTTTATACCAAGTTGGTTATATACTGAACAAAAATATAAATGCAACATGCAACATTACAGTTACAGAGTTACAGTTCATATAAAGAAATAAGTCAATCGCAATAGATTCATTAGGCCCAAATCTATGGATTTCACATGACTGGGCAGGGGCTCAGCCATGGGTGCGCCTGGGAGGGTATAGGCCCACCCACTTGGCAGCCAGCGCCCATCCACTGTGGAGCCAGGCCCAGCCAATCAGAATTAGTCCCCCCCCCCCCCCCCCCCACCCCCCCCACCCCCACCCCCACCCCCTCACCCCGACTCAGACGATCCTGCAGGTGAAGAAGCTGGAGGTGGTGGTCCTGAGCTGGCGTGATTACATGTGGTCTGCAGGATTGTGAGGCCGGTTGGATGTACTGCCAAATTCTCTGAAACAAAGTTGGAGGTAGCTTATGGTAGACAAATGAACATTACATTCTCTGGCAACAGCTCTGGTGGACATTCTTGCAGTCAGCATGCCAGTTGCATGCTTCCTCAAAACGTGAGACATCTGTGTTGTGTGACAAAATTGCACATTTAAAGTGGCCTTTTATTGTCCCCAGCACAAGGTGCACCTGTGTAATGATCATGCTATTTAATCCGCTTCTTGATATGCCACACCTGTCAGGTGGATGGATTATCTTGGCAATGGAGAAATGCTCACTAATAGGGATGTAAACAAATTTGTGCACCAAATTTCAGGGATTTGTTATTTCAGCTCATAAACATGGGACCAAAACTTTACATGTTGCGTAAAAAATGTTGTTCAGTTTAGTTTCAGTAGTATACAGGTGTAGGATCTTAATTTGACCAGTATTGCTGCAGGAAAATAATCCTGCAGCAACAGGATTTGAACGTTTAGTCCATAATGTTTCTTGATCGGTGGTTAGGCTATTAGCTGGCCAAAATTAGGCTACATGAAAAGTGCAATACTGTTAATATGACCGTGTGTTAGTGTGGGTTTTCAGTAAATTTAGGTCAATCACAAAGCTCATCTGCATTTGCTGCGGTGCAGCAACAAAAGAGTGATCAAATTAAGATCCAACATGTGTATGGCAACACTGTATCAAGGCATTACATCAAAGCTATTTATTTTTGACAGTTTAACAATCCACAATCACGTTTCTTTTCATATTGAAATTCTGGGTCACAATGGACTTCTGTAATATACGACTAACCCCTCTTTTGTCTTAAGTAAAGTTCACAGAGGTTGATAGTTCACCCCCTTAAGCTAACTCCTGTTCCCATAGCAACACATGGCGAATCACCCTGGGCCAGTGAATATCCCCCATCAGCCAACAGTAATGGTTTTGACCCCTGACCCCTAGCACTCTACCACTCACCGCAGATCTGACACACGTCCATGTGTGAAAACACAATCGTCGTAGCCTGCAGCTCTCCGCAACCCTCCCATCCCCACTGCATTCCACCCCATAGCCTTCACGACCATGAAATGGTTAACCATAGCTCTGCAATGACACCTGCCAGCTAAGAGGACAAGCTTATCTCAAAGTTGAACACCATCACTATACTACAGGTATAGTAGGATACCACCACTGTAGGTTAATCAGATGGAAGAATGAGCATGTCTTTACATTGACTTCTATATTGTGGGTATCATGGTTTGGCAGTGAGGTGTGTTTCTTAGCTGAATCATTCATTCCCTTTAACACCATCACTGGTAAAAGCACCAAACATTGTATATCTTAAACAATCTGCTTGGAAAGATATGACCTATGTCTTAACACTGACCCACGGGCCTATATCGAGGATCTCAAGGGTCGAGACAGTGTTTCTCAGTTATATGAGTCACTCAGTGTCACGGCTCCTCCTCTGCAGTGCAGGGGGCGGTTCCTCCTGCAGGCAGAGGAGGGTCGTTAGTGATTGGAGTCACCTGGGCTCAGGGTATTTATAAACTGTTTCACTAATCACTTCTCTCTCTCTCTCTCTCTGCTCCTCCAGGTATGCTCATGTTTTGTTTGTTCCTTTGTAGTTTTGCATAGTTTTCACTCAGTCATGTTCACACACACATATTCACGCATCCATGCACTTTACATACACCTTACATTATGATACTTCCACACCTCATTCCTTTTTCTTAGTTTTAAGGTAATAGTTTTGTTGTAGAATAAAGAACCTTTTTAAATTGGCCTATACCTGTTGTTCGTGTCCCCTCATTTTTGTCACAGGCTATGAGCCGGCTTGTGACACTCAGTCACTTACCACCACAATCTTACTCACTCTGACCTGACAGAGGTCCCCTGTCAGGCTTTGGCCCAGCCAATCTCGTGCTCCGTCAGCCTCACCCGCTGCATTATTAATGAGCGCTCATCAGGACACTTTGCTCCCATGTTACGCTATGCTATGCTAGCTAGCCACCCCACCGCTAACACCGGCATCCTGACCCGACCCTGCCCCGCTCCCAACAGTCTCAGGCCATGTTCACGCTAGCTACGCTAACAACGTTAATTATGCTAGCTCGCTACGCCCAGGCCTGGGCTCTTACAGTATGTGCCATGCCCAAGTCAGTAGGCCCTTGGTGGGCATCCTCTAGCCTCTAATTGCTAACAACAGGAAGGCAGCAGCGATGCTACGCTAGCATACAGAACAGAGAGGTATTTCCAGGGACTTGGCCTGTGAGGCGCCGACTATCAGGCTCCATTATTGTTGTAATTAGCTTTCCCCTCCATGGTGGCTCCCCCCCTGGCTTGATATGCCCGACCTCCCTGTATCTCAGTCTGTTAGAGATGGAAACACACACACACAACTGTTGAGTCAACACAGCTCCCAGAGCTTTTGGCTGTGCTTGTAGAGCAGCAACACAGATATTTATTCATTTGAATTACGGACACAGGAGAGTTTTTATCTCTCACCGCTGTCCCTCTGTATTCTGTTGACGTTTATTCTACCTGGGTTAGTTGCGGCGAAGGTACATAAAGGTTGGAATATGAGAGAGACCCACAGCAGAATCACTTGTGTCCGGTGCAAGTTAATATGAATACATCTCAGTATTTTTGTAATATCTTGTTGTCTGACTGGATAATACTCAAGTCTTTGAACCAAACTTCACCCTGCTAGAGTGTCGCAAGGGGCCAGTCAGAGTCCTGGAACCCAGATAAAGCAACAAGAATCCATATGTGAATTCGAAATGCCTTCCTACATTTCCATTTTCCATTTTAGTAATCCAGAACGACTTAAAGTTTGTGCATTCTAAGTGCATTCTAGCTAGGTGAGAGAACCACATATCTCAGTCATAGTAAGTGCATTCTAGCTAGGTGAGAGAACCACATATCTCAGTCATAGTAAGTGCATTTGTCCTCAATAAAGTCACTATCAGCAAAGCCAGTGCACTAGTAAGGAAGACAATGGCGTTCGTTTTATTTCTCTGAGAGACATACTTCTCATATAGGTAGTAGCCTAGCCGTCAGCCACTGTTAGCGGTCCCCACCATGTATCTTTTATATAACACCTTGGCCTTCGCCGTCAGAGGCCACCACCCTGCAGGGCAGCTGCCCCTGATCACCAATTAACAGTAACTGTCCCCTCCTGTGAGTGAGGGGTACCTGGAAGTCTGGACATCTGCACAGAGGACCAGAGAGTACCAGGGAGGCAGGAGGTGAACTGGAAGGCAGGGGGGAGGAGCAGGAAGGCAGGGGGGAGGACCGGGGGTGGAGGTCCCATGAAGGACACTGCTCCCAGGGTGGCTGTCGGGGTGGGCAGGAGAGCGTGAAGGACTGGGATGGGTATTTCTCCACAGAGGGTTGGTATTCCAGCCAGTTAGTTAGGCCTGGGACTCAGCACATCTCACTGCTCTCTCTTTCCTTCTGTCTATATCTCCATCTGTCTATTTCTCAGTCTGTCTCAGTGTGTACAATGCATTCGGAAACTATTCAGACCCTTTGACTTTTTCCACATTTTGTTACGTTACAACCTTGTTTTTTTCCTTCATCAGTCTACACACACTACCCCATAATGACAAAGAAAAAACAGGTTTTTAGTATTCAGACCCGTTACTCAGTACTTTGTTTAAGCATCTTTTGGCAGCAATTACAGCCTCATGTCTTTTTGGGTATGACACTACAATCTTGGCACACCTGTATTTGGGGAGTTTCTCCCATTCTTCTCTGCAGATCCTCTCAAGCTCTGTCAGGTTGGATGGGGAGCGTTGCTGCACAGCTATTTTCAGGTCTCTCCAGAGATGTTCGATCGGGTTCAGGTCCGGGCTCTCTCCCTCGATATATCTATCGATCTATCTCTTTCTCGCTCTATCTCTCCCTAGATCTATCAATCTATCTCTTTCTCTCTCTCTCTCCCTATATCTATCTCTCTCCTTAGATCTATCTACCTGTCTGTCAGTCAGTGTGTCTGTCTCCCATGTTTAAAGTGCATTATTGTGCGGTGGCATGCTCTTTGAGATTGTGTGTTTGTTTTACGTGTGGAAGTGTGCTGTGACATTTTGACCCCTAACTTCTCTAGGAGGGTGTGTGTGTTTGTGTTTGCCATACCTCTGAACCTAGACCATCTCCAGGGTGTGTGTGTTATTGTCTGTGTGTGAGTTTGTTTAAGTACCCCTGTATGTATTTGTGTGTGTGTGTGTGTGTGTGTGTGTGTGTGTGTGTGTGTGTGTGTGTGTGTGTGTGTGTGTGTGTGTGTGTGTGTGTGTGTGTGTGTGTGTGTGTGTGTTAGCTGATAAAGATGAACCATCACCCTCCCCATAGTGTTAACCCTGCTAGCCTACCTTGTCCTCCTCTCTCCTCCCCGTATTGAGAAGGATAGACCTTGGCTTGATGAACATCCCCATAGTGCTTACCCTGCTAGCCTGCCTTCTCCTCTCTCCACTCCTCCTCTTATTGTATCTGATATGAGCCCCCTGTGACGCGCTCGGTAATGAGGCCTATATGGTGTTAGAGATAGAGAGATGCTACTGCAGAGCTCTGCTCTGAGTTATCGGCCTCAACACACACACACACAAACACATAGCGTATGGGCAGCACGCGTACACAAACACACACACACGCCACACCTCGGAGACAGAGAACAGCAGCGTGCATATCGATCTAATATTGTTTCTTTGAACCCAACAGCTTCACTAGGCTGTGAAGTGCTCTCACAGAGGAGAGAAAGAGCATTCCCCCAGTGTACTGTAGTGTAATGCGCCTATCAGGGAAAGTGTGGGTGTTTGTATATGTGCGTGTGTGTGTGTGCATGCGCGCGCGCGTGTGTGTGTGTGCGCGCGCGTGTGTGTGTGTGTGTGTGTGTGTGTGTGTGTGTGTGTGTGTGTGTGTGTGTGTGTGTGTGTGTGTGTGTGTGTGTGTGTGTGTGTGTGTGTGTGTGTGTGTGTGTGTGTGTGTGTGTGTGTGTGTGTGTGTGAAAGAACAAGAGAGAAAGAGAGCATTACATTATCATTGAGGTGTGTGGTGTTCATTGTTTCTCTCCAGAAAATAGAACTGTAGAAAAAAAGTATTATGTGGATCATGTTCTGGTCTCTTTGCTTATTGCTTTCTTTAAATCACTTCTGTTTTATAATGGTAAATATACATAAAATAATCAAATCACCTTGAACCATAAAACACTACTCCACATTAGTTTATAAAAGTAAAAAACTCATCTTAATGTGATGTGTGTTTTTGCTGTAGTTCAAGTATGTTACATCTGCCTCAACCCCCGCCGTGTTCTTCAGACACATACAGTACATGTCTATTGAATATGAATTGGACCTTTCAGATAAACCTCATGGTATTGAAAACAACACTGGCTTATTGGCCGGTTCAGTTCGTGCTTGTGTATGTGAATTTGCACTTGTGAGTGATCCTGCGTCTGTGTGTGGAGATGCCCCAATCAAACAAGAAGGACTAAAGCGCCATCTTGTGGCAGCAGTGAGAATGGCGAGTAGGATGATATTCAGAGGTGACTTTTTTTACCTTCACCTCTTAGAAAGAGACCATCATACAATGGTGTAAAGTACTTAAGTAAAAATACTTTCAAGTACTACTGAAGTAGTTTTCTGGGGTATCTGTACTTTACTTTACTATTTATATTTTTTGGACTACTTTTATTTTAACTTCACTACATTCCTAAAGAAAATAATGTACTTACTCCATACATTTCCTTAATTTTCCTTCTGGTATATTTTCCTTCTGGGATAACCAGAACATCCCTGGTTATCCCTACTGCCTCTGGTCTGGCGGACGCATTAAACACAAATGCTTTATTTGTAAATGATGTCTGAGTGTTGGAGTGGCCCCTGGCTATCAGTAAAGAAAAAAAAACAATAAAGTGTGCCGTCTGGTTCGCTTAAAATAAGCAATTTGAAATGATTTATACTTTTACTTTTACTTAAGTATATTTTTGCAATTCCATTTACTTTTGATTCTTAAGTATATTTAAAACTAAATACTTTTAGACTTTTACTCAAGTAGTATTTTATTCATTTTCTTCTAAGGTATCTTTACTTTTACTCAAGTATGACAATTTGGTACTTTTTCCACCACTGCCATTATATCACAGTAATGACCCACAGCATGTCCCCAACAGGTGGTTGATAGTGCTTGAACCTAAATGATAAGAATATGTGGCTTTGAAATGATTGACGTGTCGGCTCCTCTGTAGCTTATAGGGTGTAATTACAGAGTAATTTCCAGTTGTAGTATGATTCACCTCACATAACTCAGTACAATATGTGTACATGTGTCCTGTTTAAGGACTTGGCCTTTGACCCTGGTGATATTTTACACTGAGATTACATTTGACATTTCTGTCATTTAGCAGACGCTCTTATCCAGAGCGAATTCCAGGATCAATTGCACAAAGGCACATCGACAGATTTTTCACAGGTGTTGGCTCAGGGATTTGATCCAGCGACCTTTAGGTTACTGGCCCAACACAGCCCTCACAATACCATGCTGCATGTTTACAATTGCGTCTATAGCACACTGAGCACACTGGCAAATACATACACATTTAGATGTTTTGAAAGTTATATACAGAAGGAGTCAAAGACAGTTTGTTTTCGGGCTTTGCGCCAAGCGTCCAAGTTAGTAGTAACCAAAACGACCCATGCACTCGATACACAGAAGATGCTCTCTCTTATTGCAACACAGTAATACTACTTTGTTCACAGCAAACCCCTTATCAATGTAATATTGATGCTGGCTGAAGGGACAGCCCTGCTATGTCTTCCCTAACGAGCATTGGCATGTGTCCCCTGGATGGGTTGTTCCACTGTCTGTTCCCACACAACGCTGTCCACATGAAGAAAGAAGGGAGAGACAGCTAAACACAAGAAGAAGAAGAGAGGGAAAAAACTAAAGGAGGCAGGATGAGAGGAGAAGGGGGGGAAGGAGGAGAGGAGGTGAGAGGAGAGGAGGAGAGGGGTGGGGGGAGAGGAGGTGAGAGGAGAGGAGGGGAGAGGAGAGGAGAGGTGGAACTACTTAAGAATGATCTACCGACAAGAATAGAAGTCTGGCACAGGCCCCCCTTCTCTTTTCTTCCCTTTCATACATAAATAGTTGTCTTTCCTTCACTCAGCATCTGAGCAAACAATGGTTGATCAGTGAGGAAGGTAGACCTAACCAGATAGAGAGAGAAAGAGAGGGAGGGGAAGCTATAATGCTACATGACAATAGTGCTACTTTGATATTGACTATCATTAGCTTCGTTAGACTGGTAAATGCCACTGATAAGATAGAATGGGGAAATAGACGAGGAAGGACGACTCCTTTTAAGTTGTGGTAAGAGATGTCATGTTAAAGTGTGAGGCGCATAGGAAAAGTCAAATTGTGTCTCTCTCTCTCTCACTCTCTTCTCTCTCTTTCGTCTGTTTGTGGCTGGTCTTAGCTCTTGTTTGATGGGACACTGTGTGTAAAGTCTTACTCCCCAGACAATCACTTTGGAACTCTGTTTAATTAATTCCAATGTCTTTACAATGAAGAAGAACTAGCCTCTGATCTTAACTCGGTGGTTCCGATTGTTGGATACTCTCTCTGGAGTGACAACGTTGATTAATAATGGAAAGCGTATATGTCGGCATCTTTATCTGAAATGTTCATGAAACTTCTCTGTGGTGATTAAAGTGTTCGTCTTCTTCCTGGAGTCACTCAGTGACTTCTCGCTCTGTTCATTGGGGAGTGGCAACAAATCATGCATTAGACAGCATGTCAGTTCACGGAAAATCAGTTATTCGTCGTAGGGAAAATGTCAGACCTTTTTTTTTTCCACCGACATTTTGATCCTCAAAAAGCGTAGCAAAAAAGATTCCATTTCAATTAATTTCTTTTCATTTATTTGAATAAACCACAGAAAACCACGGATATGAATAAGAAGCATATTGTTATTTTTTTAAACACACCTATATGTATATACAGTATATATACAGTGCATTCGGAAAGTATTCAGACCACTTGACTTTTTCCACATTTTGTTACTTTACAGCCTTATTCTAAAATGTATAAAAATGTTTTTTCCCCTCATCAATCTACACACAATAACGACGAAGCAAAAACAGGTTTTTATAAATGTTTGCAAATTTATAAGAAATAAAACCTGAAATACTGTATTACATTTACATAAGTATTCAGACCCTTTACTCAGTACTTTGTCATCAGACCAAAGGACAGATTTCCTCTGGTATAATGTCCATTGCTCATGTTTCTTGGCCCAAGCATGTCCCTTCTTCTTATTGGTGACCTTTAATAGTGGTTTCTATTCAGCAATTCGACCATGAAGGCCTGTTTCACACAGTCTCCTCTGAACAGTTGATGTTGAGATGTGTCTGTTACCACATTTATTTGGGCTGCAATCTGAGGTGCAGTTAATTGACGATTTTTGAGCCTGGTAACTCTAATAAACTTATCCCAGGCAGCAGAGGTAACTCTGGGTCTTTCTTTCCTGTGGCGGTCCTCATGAGAGCATAGCGCTTGATGGTTTTTGCGACTGCAAATTTCAACGTTTTTTAAATTTTCCGTGTTGACTGATCTCCATGTCTTAAAGTAATGACGGACGGTCGTTTCTCTTTGCTTATTTGAGCTGTTCTTGCCATAATATGGACTTGGTCTTTTACCAAATAGGGCTATTTTCTGTATACCAAACCTACCTTGTCACAACACAACTGATTGGCTCAAATGCATTAAGAAGGAAATCAATTCTACTATTTAACTTTTAACAAGGCACACATGTTAATTGAAATGCATTCCAGGTGACTACCTCATGAAGCTGGTTGAGAGAATGCCAAGAGTGGGTGGCTACTCTAAAGAATCTCAAATATAAAATATATTTTGATTTCTTTAACACTTTTTTGGTTACTACATGATTCTATATGTGTTATTTCATAATTGTGATGTCTTCACTATTATTCTACAATGTAGAAAATAGTAAAATAAAGAAAAACCCTTGAATGAGTAGGTGTGTCCAAACTTTTGACTGGTACTGTAAGTATTCAGACCCGTTACTCAGTACTTTGTTGAAGCACCTTTGGCAGCGATTACAGGCTCGAGTCTTCTTGGGTATGTTACTGCAAGCTTGGCACACCTGTATTTGAGGAATTTCTCCCATTCTCTGCAAATCCTCTCAAGCTGTGTCAGGTTGGATGGGGAGCGTCACTGCACAGCTATTTTCAGGTCTCTCCAGAGATGTTTGATCGTCCGGGCTCTGGCTGGGCCACTCAAGGACATTCAGAGACTTGTCCTGAAGCCACTTCTGCTTTGTCTTGGCTGTGTGGTTAGGGTCGTTGTCCTGTTGGAAGGGGAACCTTCACCCCAGTCTGTGGTCCTGAGCGCTCTGGAGCAGGTTTTCATCAAGGATCTCTCTGTACTTTGCTCAGTTCATCTTTCCCTTGATCCTGACTAGTCTCCCAGTAACTGCCACTGAAAAACTTCCCCACAGCATGATGCTGCCACCAACATGCCTCACCGTAGGGATGGTGCCAGGTTTACTCCAGATGTGTCGCTTGGCATTCAGGCCAAAGAGTTCAATCTTGGTTTCATCAGACCAGAGAATCTTGTTTCTCATGGTCTGAGAGTCCTTTAGGTGCCTTTTGGCAAAATCCAAGCAGGTTGCCGTGCCTTTTACTGAGGAGTGGCTTCCACCTGGCCACTCTACCATAAAGGTCTGATTGGTGGAGTGCTGCAGAGATGGTTGTCCTTCTGGAAAGTTCTCCCATCTCCACAGAGGAACTCTGAAGCTTTGTCAGAGTGACAATCGGGATCTTGGTCACCTCCCTGACCAAGGCCCTTTTCCCCCGATTGCTCAGTTTGGCCGTGCAGCCAGCTCTAGGAAGAGTCTTGGTTGTTCCAAACTTCTTCCATTTAAGAATGATGGAGGCCACTGTGTTCTTGGGGACCTTCAATGCTGCAGAAACGTTTTGGTACCTTTCCCCAGATCTGTGCCTCGACACAATCCTGTCGTGGAGCTCTACGGACAATTCCTTTGCCCTCATGGCTTGGTTTTTGGACTGACATGCACTGTCAACTGTGGGACCTTATATAGACAGGCGTGTGCCTTTCCAAATCATGTCCAATCAATTGAATTTACAACAGGTGGATTCCAATCCAGTTGTAGATACATCTCTAGCATGATCAATGGAAACAAGATGCACCTGAGCTCATAGTAAAGGGTCTGAATACTTATGTAAAAAATAACATTTATTTTTTATATTTTGAAAACATTTGCAAAAATGTATAAAAACCTGTTTTTGCTTTGTCATTATGGGGTATTGTTTGTAGATTGATGAGGGACATTTAAATACATCTATTTTAGAATAAGTCTGTAACAATAAAAGGTGGAAAAAGTGAAGGGGTCTGAATACTTTCCGGATGCACTGTATATACACTACCGGTCAAAAGTTTTAGAACACCTACTCATTCAAGGGTTTTTCTTTATTTTTACTATTTTCTACATTGTAGAATAATAGTGAAGACATCAAAACTATAAAATAACATATATGGAATCATGTAGTAACCAAAAAAGTGTGAAACAAATCAAAATATATTTTATATTTGAGATTCTTCAAATAGCCACCCTTTGCCTTGATGACAACTTTGCCCTCTCTTGGCATTCTCTCAACCAGCTTCACCTGGAATGCTTTTCCATCAGTCTTGAGAGAGTTCCCACACATGCTTAGCACTTGTTGGCTGCTTTTCCTTCAATCTGCGGCCCGATTAATACCAAACCATTTCAATTTGGTTGAGGTCCAGGGATTGTGGAGGCTAGGTCATCTGATGCAGCACTCAATCACTCTCCTTCTTGGTAAAATAGCCCTTACAAAGCCTGGAGGTGTGTTGGGTCATTGTCATGTTGAAAACAAATGATAGTACCACTAAGCGCAAACCTGATGGGATGGTGTATCGCTGCAGAATGCTGTGTTAGCCATGCTGGTTGTGTGCCTTGAATTCTAAATAAATCACAGACAGTGTCACCAGCAAAGCACCCCCACACCATAACACCTCCTCCTCCATGCTTTACGGTGGGAAATACACATGCGGTGATAATCCGTTCACCCACACCGTGTCTCACAAAGACAAGGCGGTTGGAACCAAAAATCTCCAATTTGGACTGCAGACCAAAGGACAACTTTCCACCAGTCTAATGTCCATTGCTTTTGTTTCTTGGCCCAAGCAAATCTCTTCTTCTTATTCGTGTCCTTTAGTAGTGGTTTCTTTGCAGCAGCTCAACCATGAAGGCCTGAGTCACAGTCTCCTCTGAACAGTTGATGTTGAGATGTGTCTTTTACTTAAACTCTGTAAAGCATTTATTTGAGCTGCAATTTATGAGGCTAGTAACTCTAATGACCTTTTCCTCTGCAACAGAGGTAACTCTGGGTCTTCCATTCCTGTGGCGGTCCTCATGAGAGCCAGTTTCATCATAGCGCTTGATGGTTTTTGTGACTACACTTGAAGAAACGTTAAAAATTCTTGAAATTTTCCGTATTGACTGCGCTTCATGTCTTAAAGTAATGTCGTTTTGCTTTGCTTATTTGAGCTGTTCTTGCCATAATATGGACTTGGTCTTTTACCAAATAGGGCTATTTTCTGTATACCCCCCTACCTTGTCACAACACAACTGATTGGCTCAAAGGCATTAAGAAGTAAAGAAATTCCACAAATTAACTTTTAACAAGGCACAGCTGTTAATTGAAATGCATTCCAGGTGACTACCTCATGAAGCTGGTTGAGAGAATGCCAAGAGTGTGCAAAGTTGTCATCAAGGCAAAGGGTGGCTATTTGAAGAATCTCAAATATAAAATATATTTTGATTTCTTTAACACTTTTTTGGTTACTATATGATTCCATATGTGTTATTTCATAGTTTTTATGTCTTCACTATTATTCTACAATGTAGAAAATAGTAAAAAATAAAGAAGAACCTTTGAATGGGTAGGTGTTCTAGAACTTTTGACTGGTGCTGTACAGTACATAGAATATGAACTGTATTTCTCTACTCAGCAGCACCAGTTATACAACCAGGCAGTATTATATGACAGAGTAGAACCCAGAGAGAAATCAATGTTTCTGTACTTTAGGGACAGACACTGTGACTTGGAACACAACTAATAATGTTTTTTATGTCCCCCTCTTTGTCTTGATCAATCCAACTGTGGGGTTTAAGCATTTAATTCAAGCCTTTATAGGACTTTAAAACTTCTTGCCACTATAGGGGGTGCTGTTTCGCATTAGCATAATTTGCTCTACAGATTAAACTGCCTAGTACTCAATTCTTGCTCGTACAATATGCATATTATTGTTATTATTGGATAGAAAACACTCTCTAGTTTCTATAGCCGTTTGAATTATGTCTCTGAGTGAAACAGAACTCATTCTACAGCACTTTTCCTCCCAGTGTGTGAGATTTCAGAAATCTTGGCCTCTGGTTCCAGATCAGTTTTAAAGTCCCTGTAAATCCTATGAGGATACAAACACTGCCCACGCCTTCCTCTAGATGTCAGTAAGTGGTGACAATTTGAATGGAGTCGATTGCGCAATCAGGGCCTCTATAAATCACCAAATACCGGAAGTAGCGTTCTTTTGGACCCTGCGCTCAACGCAAGAAGGACGTCGGACTGGCCTTTTTCCAAGCCTTGGTTTAGCCAGTAATATAGCGCCGGTCATGTTTTTACTCGTTATAGGTGTTAAAAACATCATAAGGTAGTTAATTTAAACCGTTTTATAGCAATTTATATCCGTTTAGTGCGATTTTGAGACATTTCTATGTGATGCTCTTTGAAGCGCCGGGCACGTTTCGGGGTCCCGGTCGAACGTTAGTGGGCATTTCGACGGACAGAGGACATCTTTCGACCAAAAGAAGATTAGACCCAAGAAAGGATACATTGCCCAAGATTCTGATGGAAGATCACCTCATAGTAAGAAATATTTAAGATGATAAATCGTTGTTCTGTCGAAAAATTTTAAACGCATATTCCGCCATTTTGTTTGGTATAGCTTCGCTTGGCGAACCCTGTATTGCACAGTAAGGATAATTTTAGAAATGTAATTCAGCGATTGCATTAAGAACTAATTTGTCTTTCGATAGCTGTCCAACTTATATTTTTTTAGTCAAGTTTATGAATAGTTATCCATGAGACAAGATCACTGTGAAAGATGGCGTCCGACATTTTCAGGCTAGTTTTGCTAGTATTGTCATTGTATAACCACGGTTGTTTGTGGCTAAATATGCACATTTTCGAACAAACTCTATATGTATGTTGTAATATGATGTTACAGGAGTGTCATCGGAAGAATTCTGAGAAGGTTAGTGAAAAAATTAATATATTTTGGCGATGATAACGATATCGCTCTCTTTGGCTTGAATCAATGGTCGGGTAACGTTTGCATATGTGGTATGCTAATATAACGATTTATTGTGTTTTCGCTGTAAAACACTTAGAACATCTGAAATATTGTCTGAATTCACAAGATCTGTGTCTTTCCATTGCTGTGAGTTGTGTATTTTTAAGAAATGTTTTATGATTAGTAATTAGGTAATACACGTTGCTCTGTGTATTTATTCTAGTCGAGTTGTGATGGTGGGTGCAATTGTAAACTATGATTTATACCTGAAATATGCACATTTTTCTAACAAAACCTATCCTATACAATAAATATGTTATCAGACTGTCATCTGATGAGGTTTTTTCTTGGTTAGTGGCTATCAATATCTTTATTTGGCCGAATTGGTGATAGCACCTGATGGAGTAAGAAACTGATGGAGTTAGGAAAGTGGTGTCTTTTGCTAACGTGGTTAGCTAATAGATTTACATATTTTGTCTTCCCTGTAAAACATTTTAAAAATCTGAAATGGTGGCTTTATTCACAAGATCTGTATCTTTCATTTGGTGTCTTGGACTTGTGATTTAATGATATTTAGATGCTACTATTTAATTGTGACGCTATGCTAGCGATGCTAATCAGTGTGGGGGGGGTGGGGGGTGATCCCGGATACGGGGTTGAGGTTCGGTAAAGGTTTTAACAAGGAAGAACAAGAGAAGAGCACACCCAGTGGGCACAGACGTCATTTCAACATCGAGTTTTGATTTACATTTGGTTGAGTTGTCAACTAACTTTAATTCAACGTGAAATCAACAACAAAAAATGGACCTTGTCATTAGATTTAGGTTCGAATTTGGGTGTGAATTTTCTTTTATTCCCTTACGTTGATGACATAGATCAGTTTTTCACGTTGTTTCAACATCATCACGTTTTGGGTTTGAAATTACATGGAACCAATGTTGATTCAACCAGCTTTTGCCGAGTGGGCAGCCTTGAAAATGTTGAGTGGAAAGGTTTTCCATTCTCAGCCCAGGCCAAGGTTGAGAGCGGACAACTTGCCCTTCGGTTATCAATATTACTACAGTATCACCTGATAATATAAAAATGCATACTAATGTTTTTATTATGTCAAGTCCACTCTTTTATTTGTATTAAATTACATGAATATAAGTTCAAATCATGTGTTTCAGGACTTGATGTGTGTCATACTTTATCCCACTTAAAAAGAACATTGGGACATTAAAATGCAAATGTAGATATCATGTTAAGTTTATATTTATACTTTTTAACGAAAAAGACAATGATAAATAATTTTATGTCGTGTGACTTTTGGCAGTGTCAATTTTGTTGAGATGAATAAACTTCAAATGACTTTGACTTTGCGTGTGCCTAGTGTCTCTCCCTCTCCTTCAGTGAAAAGTTATCTATTTTTTAGGAGAATTTTATGACATTTCTGTTTTTGCGCCTTGGACAGGCTTCTGAAATGCGGCTTTTTTTATTTCCGTTCTTTTTTTAAAGGATAAATGCATTTGCAGTTTTCCGCTCAGCAAAGTTTATTTATATCTTAGGAGGCATTTTAAAGCTCTATTCGCTGTCACAGTGAGACGAGTGTGCTCTCACATTGGATTGTGAGGTGCAAATGTATGAAAAAAGGCACAGAGGCTGAGACTCAGCAGTAGGCAGCCAGGAGTGTTGTGGAAGCGAGAAAATCAGATCACTTGAATGCTTTCTCAAACATTTCTCGAGGAGACACCAGTATCAGCGCTGTTAGTATCTCTCTCCCTGCCTCTCTCTCTCTCTCTCTCTCTCTCTCCCTCCCACTATCTCTCTCTCTTTCCTCTATCTCTCTCTCTCTCTTTCCTCTATCTCTCTCTCCTCTCCTCTCCTCTCCTCTCCTCTCCTCTCCTCTCCTCTCCTCTCCTCTCCTCTCCTCTCCTCTCCTCTCCTCTCCTCTCCTCTCCTCTCCTCTCCTCTCCTCTCCTCTCCTCTCCTCTCCTCTCCTCTCTCTCTCTTTCTCTCTCCCCCTACTCATGACCTATATACAATCAGTTGTATTAGAGAATTTCCACTGTACTGTTCAGTGTACTGTATGCATGGTTCAGTTTTATTTTGCTTTTCTGTAACGATGTTGTCAGTACATTCCTCATTACCCCAGTAGCCTGTTACATTTTAATTCAGATTTTTTTAAATACATTTTGCTATCACTTTACAAACATTTTCCAAGCAAAATGATATATTACTGACTGCACTATTTCTCATCAAAAAATGATTAATTATTCTGAGTGATTACAGGTATTTGTTTTTCTGTGTAGCTACCACGGAGGCTACATTAAGTTCAGTCAAATAGTCACGCTTGTCCATTTTCCATTGAGTTGTAGTGACACCAACTCTGTCCTCTCTTTTCTCCAGAATCGTGCAATATCTATGGTAATGTTTTATTATTTTAGACCATAGAAAAACTCTCAGCACGCTAGTACATCAGCAATCAGTCTACTGTACGTTAATGTGATGTATTGTTATGTATTCTCCATAATACTCCATAATACATGTTATGAATCATCTCATCATGGGTCTGTGGTAATACTCTGATCTCACTCTACTGTATGTACAGTACTGCTCCTCAGATCGGCTGATCTCACTCTGAACGTCTCCCCCTCCCCTCTGTCAGTTATAGACCAATTTAAAATGAACCACGACACCTAAAACACTCTAGATTCGTTATTATGGCTTAATCTGGCACTCATGAATTATACTGTTGTGTTATCAATGCTGGATTCGTTACAATATGTAAGACAACAATTTGTGCTCAAATGTAAATACATTAAAGACGAGGGGTCTACTGCTTGCCCTTATCTTCTCCTTCTATTATACTTCACATCCAACCCACTTATGCACTAAAGAGCAAGCACTGTAAATTGAATAAAAGTATATGTGTATAAATGAATAATAAAAGCAATGATTAGAATTTCTTCGATATTAAAACAGGGGTTATAGTTATTTTATATTTTTCTAAATTCCTTCTCTCTACCTCTTCGCATTCTTTTCCCAAGGCCAAAAATACATGCTTTTACATATATTACCTTTGTGATTAATGGAGTTATAGTCATTATTCTGCCCTATTGCTAATTAGACAACTCACCGCACCGCTAATGATATACAGTTGGAATAATGCTTGCCCACGAGGCACGATACCACATCAGACTCCTGCTAGTGCACTCTTGATACAACCCACCTCGGTATTACCTCCTTCCCACCACCCCAGTTAGGCTTTGTCCGTTACCAACGGAGTCACGGCCAACGCTCGGCGCTGTCATTGTTTTTGTTCTCACATAATGAGGCCGGTTATTCTCCGGGGAGTTGTCGTAAGTAGAGAGGGCTGAGAGGAGGTACTCGCAGTGTGTGTGTGTGTGTGTGTGTGTGTGTGTGTGTGTGTGTGTGTGTGTGTGTGTGTGTGTGTGTGTGTGTGTGTGTGTGTGTGTGTGTGTGTGTGTGTGTGTGTGTGTGTGCTGTCTAACTTTACTGTCCTTTTGGGATACAACAGTCCTCACAAGGATAGTAAAACAAGGAAAATTCTGACAAGTGGGGACATTTTGCAGGTCCCCACAAGGACATATATTTTATGGTTACAATTATGGTTCAAATTAGGGGTTAGGAATTAGGGGTTAGGGGTTAGGAATTAGGGGTTAGGTTTAGTTTTAGAGTCAGGAGTTTAGGGTTATGGTTAAGGTTAGGTTAAGGGTTAGGGAAAATAGAATTATGAATGGGAATAAATGTTTTGGTCCGCACTTGGGTAGTAAAACCTACATGTGTGTGTGTGTGTATAGGATGGGTAGGCTAACTGCTTGAGGGTGAATCCTCTATCTTGTTGCTGTATATATTTCTGTGACCATCCCAGCACTCCTTATTCTCTGTGAAATGATCCAGACGATACAACAGAAACGCCAACATGAAACCAAACGAAGACATTACATCCACACCTGTCAGCTCATATTCTGACATCAAAATCAGCTGCTTAACAAGGCAGCATGAAGTCAAACACTCACCCTGTCACACACACACACACACACACACACACACACACACACACACACACACACACACACACACATAACCACGCAGTGTATCCGAGGTCTGAACACCAGAGATTGAATGTGTGTGTGTATCTTTGACTTGAGCACTTAAAGCCAGTCTGAATGGGGCCCTGAGTGGCCTTTCTGTCATAGCAGACACACTGTTCCAGTATGACAGTGACAGCCATCAGTGGCTCATCACTAAACCACTAAACCAAATCATCTGCGGGTCTATTCCCCCGGCCGCCGCCCACTCTGTGTTAATGGCAAGGTGGGGGGGGACAGATGTATCGGTGCACCGGCGTCTTGATGGAACGGTGAAAACTGTTCCATCAGTTGTCTGTTCAGTTGTTCAGTTGACAACTGTCTCGACAGCTAGCCGAGCCAAGGCCACTGAGACCCCCTCTATCCCTGCTGCTATACACACCCACACACCCAGCAACGCCAGCCTGTCCTCTCTTTCCATCCTCCAGCAGTGCAATCGCTCAGTCCTTGCAAAACCGGAGTGCCTGGCTGAAAAACAAAATGCGCTTCTTTCCTTTTTCCTTTCATTTTCCTTTCATTTCTGCACCCCAGATTGGTGGTTACGTAGTGTAGAAGAGAGTGATGGGAGGAAGCCAGGTGGACGGGTGGGGGGGGGGGGGGGGGGGGGGGGGTGTTAGGGGATCACAAGAAGCAGTGGGTAAACAGTGAGGAAAGGTCAAAGGTTAAGGTCGGAACATTGGAGAGCGAGGCCAGAGAGTCGTTAACAGTTCTCTCACTTACTTTCCGTGGCACAGAGGTCAGCATTTTCTGGAAATGACCTCTTGATTTCCCATTCTCTCCTTGCTCTATGAAAGCCCAGTACAAGGATATTATTACTACACAGTTCAACCAGACATACTGTAGGATCATTACAGTTGAGCAGAACACGGTGTAGAGTAGTAATGGGACCTTGAAACCTCTGGAGGGTACTAACAGTAGCCTGTTGGTGGAGGCGTTAGCTAGCAGGAATGACCAGGGAGGTCAAGCGCCCAGAGTGTTCAGTGTTCACTCGTGTTGTCAGCCATTCTCAATGAATGGTCAGCCATGTTGGGTTCAATGAGTGGTCGTCTGTTAGTCAATCATCTGTTTGTCTGATTTTGTCTGTACACACATGCACGCATGCACGCACGCACGCACGCACACACACACACACACGCACGCACGCACACACACACACACACACACACACACACAGTGTGTGACATTATGTTAAACACAGCCTCTCTGTATCTGGGGCAAGACTCCACAAGAACTCTCAGGTGGCAGCTGAGTGCATGTGGAAGTTGTGATACAATCACACATTCTGTAGCGGGTCTGTTTACTGTACATCTGATGCAGAAACTAAAGGCCCTGTTCAGTCAAACTGTTTACCAGGTTTGTGGTGCAAGACAAAAAGAACAGTTAGACAGTGTTTTTCTTTGCAGGTTTCTCTGTCTCTCCAGCCCATTGGTGGTACCAGTGCTATAAAGCTGATCTAGAGGTGAGTGTTATTTCATACAGTCATATCCATCATCCCTCCATATGCAACATCTCAGTCACATTGTTTTAACTGGCAACATACTTGGCTTGTATTGGACTACTTGCTATCACTACAGTACAACCTCAAAGTACCCACTTCTTTTGAGGGTGAGGCAGTCCAAGTTCAGTTTGACTCCAACCTTTTAGTGGAAGAACTAAAAATAAAAGTAACTTGTGATTTTAGTAAATTGTGATTTTATATAAACATATTTTTCATTTCACTAGTGACCAGAATCCTTTGGGCTTCTTTGATGCTGTCTCTTATCAACATCGCACTCTGTATGCACTTTTCTGAGCCCCCTCCCATTCTTGTTAAGTAGTAGTCAAGTCTACACCGCTACGCCTCTGCTGCGGGCCTGGGTCATCATGGGAAATCGTAGTGCCATCCTTCACGACCATCCCTCCTCCCCCCTCCTCCTCTTCCTCCACACAGGCCAACCGTACGCTTTCAAATAGTTGGAAGTTCAAGGTGTTAGGCTCAGACTGGGGTATTGGCTCAGAAACCTAGGGAACTCAGGGACAGGGCTAGCCAATTACAAAATTATGAGAGAGGAGAGGAGATGTCTTTTTTCCCCCGTCGTCCCCAAGAAGCCAGATAAGAAGATAAGAAGCCTCGTCTCTCCCTCGTCACAAGATAACACAACCTTTCGCTTCCTTCGACTTCTGTCAGGACAAAGCCTCCATGGCAGCCAGGAGCAGGGTTTATTTCCTTTTTTCTCTTCTTCCTGTGTTCCTCATAGCACTTTGGGAAGGGAACGGGTGTTGTCACATGTTCCAAGCTGGTGTCTCTCTACTTAACGTCGGCAACGTTGGCAACATGACAGACAAGAAGAAACAACCCGAGAGCCACAATTGACATATTCCCCATCCTTTTCTAACATGTCATCCTCCTTTTTCTGGACACCTGATTGATTCTGACAGCCTATATTGGGTATTTCATATGAAAGAGAATTTTGCCATTAAAAGTTAATGAGTTGGAATTTCTCTCAGTGCTTTTTATTACCAGGCCGCCAGTTTTGAACAATTTTTCAAAGTAACACACCCCAAATTCCACTGTTTGCAATGAATTAATAATACACTCTTGTCACTGAAGTATCATGCGTTCTTTAATCAGGGCGGGTTGAAACAGAAAGCTTCTTGAAAGGTATTTTTTTTCCCATGATCAGAACAATTAACTAAGCTAGCGCCGGGGTTTTGTGCAAAGCGTTGGAGCGAGGGTTGGAGCCATGCGTAGATGTGCGACCCCCCGGTATCCTGTCTGTCTTGTAGTTTTCTATTTTTGATACAATTACAGCGTCTTGACTGCATCACAGCAGTATAAGCATCAGTCGTCCGGGGCGCCAGAGAAGACCCCGGCCTGAAGGATTTGTGAACTACAAGAACAAAAAGAACAGAGACAGTTGTAAGTCTTTGTTCCATCATGTTCTGAGTGCGCTTTCCAGCCAAGTTCTAGAATCTAAAATAAACAGCTGCAAGTTTAGTTGAGTGCCCCTCGTCCATACAACTTGCAGCAAGCAGATTTTGGATTCTGTCTGTCTGTCTGTCTTGTCGTTGATGCAAAATTGTGTCATAGTTTGTTGTGTTTCTTTTCTTTGTGTTGTGAGGTATAGGTGACACCCGTCTCATGTCTCCTCTCTGATTCACACCTGAGTACCACTCAACTACAAGGGAGAGAAGAGAGAAGGAACAAACGGCGAGACGGTTTCTAAAATGTTATTTCATCATCTTCAGTCAGGGGTGGGCAAACTACAGCCTACGGGCCGGATAGAAAGCATGTAGGAATTATAATGGATCTATATCTTTTCAAATAACTGCTCTTTTTCTGGTCTGCTAATTGTATTTGATGAACAAAATGCTCCCCCAAAAAATGTGCGGCCCTCCATTGAATTTGTAAATCGCAATGTGGGCCTTGAGACAAAAATGTGCCCATCCCTGTCTTAGATTATAGCCTACCTCATACCTCAACTCTTCCTTTACCATTTACTATACAGTACCCCCTTTTGCAATTTACTGTACATTACCCCCTTTTACCATTTACTGTACAGTACCCCCTTTTACCATTTGCTCTACAGTACCCCCTTTTACCATTTACTGTACACAGTGGTGGAACAAGTACCTAATTGTCATACTTGAGCAAAAGTAAATACACCCTAATAGAAAATTACTCAAGTAAAAGTGAAAGTTACCCGGTAAAATTTTACTTGAGTAAAAGTCTAAAAGTATCTGGTTTTAAATATACTTAAGTATCAAAAGTAAATATAATTGATTAAATATACTTAAGCATCAAAAGTAAAAGTATAAATAATTTCAAATTCTGTAACGGGTCCTAGGTGTAGCTGGTGTAGAGAGTCAGGCGCAGGACAGCAGATATGAGTAATCAACGTACTTTTACTCAAAATGTCAAAGATACAAAGTAACAAATACACACACACACCATGACAGACCGAAAATACAAGAAACAATCACTCACAAAAACCCATGGGGGAACAGAGGGTTAAATAATGAAACAGTAAATGTGGGATTGAAATCAGGTGTGTAAAACAAAGACAAAACAAATGGAAAAGTGGATCGGCGGTGGCTAGAAGGCTGGTGACGTCGACCGCCGACCGCCAACCGCCGAACGCTGCCCGAACAAGGAGAGGGACCGACTTCGGCGGAAGTCGTGACAAATTCCTTATATATATATATATATATATATATATATATTATTTTTTTACAGATAGCCAGGGGCCATCTCCAACACTCAGACATCATTTACAAATGAAGCATGTGTTTTGTGAGTCTGCCAGATCAGGGGCAGTAGGGATGACCAGGGGTGTTCTCTTGATAAGTGTATGAATTAGGCAATTTTCCTGTCCGGCTTAGCATTCAAAATGTAATGAGTACTTTATTGGTGTCAAGGAAAAGGTATGATGTAAATAGTTCATAATTTTCTTTAGGAATGTAGTGAAGTAAAAGTAAAAGTTCAAAAATATAAATAAAATATAAATAGTAAAGTACAGATACACAAACAAACTACTTAAGGAGTACTTTCAAGTATTTTTTCTTCAGTACTTTACATCATTTACTTTACAGTACCCCCTTTTACCATTTGTGTGCACTTAAGGTTCACAATCACAGAACAAATGGCAACAAGACAATATAAGACGTAAGAATAAACCAACAAAGCAAGCAGATACACCATAAAACAATTCAGCAATATGTGGAAGGTGGACAAACATATTGAGTTTTTCCTCAAAAACTGCTGCAGCAGCACAGTCCAATTATGTAATTTTGTCCAAATGGAACCTTTGCTGTACAGGAATGAGAGTTTCTAATGCTGTTTCTATGTTTCTAATGCTATTTCCACTCCGGGTGCCATTGTGCAGCGCGTTATTCTCACTCACCCTGTACAGGCAGTTCTCATTGGAGAGAGCTATGAGAAGCTGTAGGAATAGCAGTGATATCACCAGTTAGGGTTCAACTAGGAGCTAGGAGCTAACAGAAGGGGTCGATGATGTTGAAATGAGTAAAAAGGGCCCTGTAGCTGGTGTGAGAGTTGAGTTTGGCAATCTCTTGCTTTGAGTTTGTTTTAAAGAGAAGAGCACACTCCTTACAAGCACTCTGGAAACCTTCACACTCGTTCGTTCTCTCTTTCTCTCTATCTCTCTCTTTCTTCTCTCTTTCTCTCTCTCTCTCTCCTCCACCCCAATCTCTCTATCTCTCCATCTCACGCTGTCCGTCTCTCTCTCTCTCCATCCTTCTGTTCCTAAGAACAGGAAACAGCAGTCTGAACAGTTGGCGTCCCTCAATAAGTTATACCCACAATCCCAGCCCACCCGAACAAGCAACAGCATGGAAAGAAAAAAGACTATCGCAGGTGAAGGCTAGTATAATTAGTCCTTATCAAAAATGTAATTCTTTTCCAGGAATAACGCCGCGAGGGTACCAACGCGAGCCATGGCCAAAAGCGAAGCTACCTGGAGTGAAGTAAAATCATGAATAAAGATATTCTAACCTCCAGCTATGGGTCCATTTATATGGCTGACGTGACTCGCCATCAATGTTGGGTCGAATTCTAATTTAATTTCTGAGGAGATGTAGTGTGTAATGTAATGTTACCATTAATATGGATGTTAGTCACCCTAAATATTAATCCACACACCCGCTCGTGGATTTTGGG
This sequence comes from Salvelinus namaycush, assembly GCF_016432855.1. Taxonomy (NCBI): domain Eukaryota; kingdom Metazoa; phylum Chordata; class Actinopteri; order Salmoniformes; family Salmonidae; genus Salvelinus; species Salvelinus namaycush. Next base: position 12,782,583 of record NC_052348.1, read on the forward strand.
GGCTTATTATCATACATCCTTCAGGAGAACATTCATTAATTTAATATTTTTGATAATTTAATATAATTGAATTTTTAGGGAATTTTCGCTCGTCTTGAACATATCTAAGATGAAATATAAGAGTGATTTAGTGTTTTAGAAGACGATTATTTTGTGAGAGTTACGAGGTAGCTGGTTAGTTGGTGGGCCCCTGCACCTAACACACAGTGACAAGATGACGCAATGTTTTTGCAACGATGCAACAATTTGGGGCCTTTATTTTTGGGGACTTTTCACTAGAAAATTTGTTAGAAAAACTGTAGGTGAGATGACTTAGTAAATTGAGACTGCAAGGTATCTGGTTTGCTGGTGGGGCCCTTAACCCATAACATTGTGTCATAATGATGTTGTCGTAATCCAGTGGTATTCAAACTGTTTTAGCTGGGACCCTATTTTTCCGCCAGACATTCTGGGGACCCCATTTCTTTCACAAGAATTTCTCGCGGCCCCATCCCAAATCTAATGACACAACCTTAAAATCATCAAATGTAGATTTTTACATCAACAAATAACCTTGCATTTTCATCTCTTACCAAAATGAAAAGAAGCCAACGAATACATTTACTCAATAAGATGGTATTATTATAAAACATTTGGGCTACCATGACTTTGAATACCAGTCTTAATCTCATCTTTTAAATAAAGGTTCAATAAAAAATATAGAAATAGAAATCTTATCTTGCAACTCGATGTGTGGCCTTTACGATTATAAATAATAGATTAATTAACAGAAGAATTAACATGATTCATTCCCCAGGTTTAAGAAGATTTACCTCGGCGGCGTCAGGTTGAATCTGGCCCGCTGACGTCTGAGGGCCCTGTTACGGGGTCTCCTGTTGTTCATTTTCCCGACAGCACCGCCTGCCTCCTTCTAAAAGCTCTAAAAGTGCCATTTGTCTGTAGGTTAACAGAAAGACGAGATATAGGCCAGGACGGCAGGCAGGCCGCTGAATTATTCACAACTCCCACAACACATGCACTTTTGCTTTTCAAGCATGAGTTATAATTTAATTAGAAACTTCTGGTGCGTTGCGTTTCTCTGGCTATTTAAATATTAAATCTTCCGCTGATCACTTTCCATTAGCCACCCCGACGAAAACCTCCCTGAGATGTCCGGGTTGTGTTTCTCTTCTCTTCTCTTCTTTCTTTACTTTCTCTGTCTGTCTTCCTCTTCCCTCCTTCCTTTCCTTCCGTGTTTTCTCAGCGTTCCCGCGTTCTGAGATTGTTTGTCGACGTGGCGGAGGAAGGGGTGCGTGGGTAATTATGTCTTCT